>NC_088105.1:24146618-24446618 GCF_036370855.1 Dromaius novaehollandiae | reverse complement strand
ATCTACTGTTTTGCTATGTCCTGCTTTTATTTTGAATGTGAGATAATAACCAAACTGTAGTTAGAATTGGATCGTAAGTGAAAAATGCAGGAAGTTTAAACATCTTACTTCTCATTAATGACATTCTGCCTGGCCAAATATAAGGATTCATAAGCTGTCGTTAAATATTACTTCAGTTTAACCCTCCACTAGTTATCAGGTAATTTCATTAGGATATTTTCAAGAGAGGAAGTAAATTTGACAGCTTTTTATGATGAAGACACATGCAGCAGTAGGAGACAACAAAGTTTATCCTTGCAGGTAGTTATTATTTTTCCCCTCCCCCTTTAGAACCTGTTAATAATTAAAATGTTCATCAGCAATCTGGTGACAGACACTTGAGCCTAATTTAATTATGGATTGCTTTGGTTTTGAACCAAGAACAACAGTGATTATATGAAGGTTCACATTGCTTTTTCTGTTATACTTCTTTTCCCATGCATGTGAGTGGGAGAAACAGAAAAAAAAAAAGCTGTGAGAAAAAGAACTGGCTAGCACAGGAAATAAATAGTAAGTAATAGAAATAAACAGTAGTAATGCCTGAAAAAATTAAAGAGAAAAAAATGACTTAAAAATAATAATTTCATGGGCAGAACTGAGGTATGCAAAGGTCCTGGAGACTAAACATTGAGGAAAACAGGCTATTAAAACAAAGGGTGATGGAGTGGTACATCAAATTGAGTCAGGTCTGCAGCACCTTAGAAACTGAGAGAGGAGACTGAACTCTCTCATGCTGGAAGTAACCAGGGAAGCAGGGCCAACCATGGTCAAAACCTTTTCTCCAGTGACCAGCTAAAACGAATTCAACAAGGTCCTGGGGAACTCCATCAATGAAAATCCTGTGTTTGCTCTGTTCACACACCATGCTGGGGACCAGAAGACTACCACCACAAAGGAAAAAAAACAAAGGTATTTTTGCAAACAGTCCAACGCAAATGTTTGCTCCGAATCAGCAAAATTTTAAAACAAAACAAAAGCAGACAAAAATACAATCCAGTATTAAGGCTGTATTAATTCCTACTTCTAATTTAGTAATCAGAGCTCAAAAAGTGTGGAGCAGAAGCAAAAACAAAGACTCGCAAAAAGACAATGAGGTTATCAGAGGCCTGGAAAGACTTCCACATAAAAAGGGATTAAAAAGATTAAAGTTTTCAGAAATGCCGAAGGACCAGGTCTGGGGCGAGATCAAATTCACATTTCCAAACTAACTTGGGCCCTGTGTACACTTCAGGTGCCAAGACACCTGATCTGTCTATATAGCGACTCAAATGAGTGTGGCATGGAGACTTCCATGTGAGGTAGCCCCAGAGCCAGAAGCAGTCACAGCATGGCAGCACTGCTCCTGAGTTACTGCGTCCTCCCAGGTCACTATACAAACCCAAGCTAGCACATCTGCACAGCAACTCAAAGCTTTGCATGAACATTGCAGCCCAGGAGTTTCAGCGTAATGTCACTGCAGAGTCTAGATGGTCTCACAGGCACATAAGAACTTACGTTACATTGCTTTGTGATTAAATTTTGGCTCCTATGTGTCCAATGACAAAGTTTTGAAAAGCATATATTAAGACACGGACAGACTCCTAGAGAGATCCTCCTAAAATGCTCAAACAAATTGGTCACTTAACTTTTTCTGATTTCTACTTACAAAAACCTCATATGCAAAACTACAGACAATGAAAAACAAGACCCTATACACAAACTGTTGGGCAATGTCAGCTCAGCTGACGATGCACTAACAGTATCTAGAAATGCAGTATTGAGAATAAAGGAAGGTGAAATGTGGGGAGAGAAACTGAAAAGGTTGATACAAATGCATACAAATATAGGAGTTATTGAGAAAACGCAAGGGAAGAATGGTTGTGTTTGCAACAGAACAGTAAGAACAGTCATGTGGGTCAAGGGACTAAACTTGGTATCTAACAGCATGCGCATGCAAATCAATTCCAAAGAGATTAGTTTAAATGAGAAGCACAATCTGGAGGAGAGGAACCCTCTCATTCTGCCATAAATGTCTCCCTATTTCACTGAAGCGTAAACACAGAATAAAGAAGGGGGTTTCAGTGAAAAGATCAGATTAGTCAGCCCTATGGATAGTTTAGTATGTATAACCCCTAAGATTCACACAAGCACCTGCCTCCAGATTGGATGCATAAAGGACAATTTATCATAACAGAACGTGTAGGAGTGGGGGAGAACTCAGTGGTCATTGCCTGCACAGGAATTTATGATGGAAAAGAAAGTTAATTAAGTTCTGTGGTCAGTGCTTAAGGGAAAAAACAGAAGAGCTCCCAAATGCAATTCCTTGCTGGAACAGATATTTTGGCAGTACTTGCTAATTACTATATTAAACTGTTAATTTGGCAAGAGAGAACTAATTTTCTTACAGTAGGTTTTCAGGGAAAAATGCAGGAGAACAAAAGTTTTGTCACCTGGCCTTTCATTTTCAAAAAGAAAAATATACCTGGCATATTCTGTATCATCATAGCACAGCATATAACTGAGCGGCAGAGGGTGTGTCAATAGCAGGCAGAGGAAAGTAAGAGGCTTCTGAAATCAGGGGGAAAATAACCAGTTGAAGGAAAACAGCCAACTAATGGTCATGTTTTGAAAACATCATTTTTTCCCATACTATTATGAAATTGCTGATGAACTATCTATAAACATGAAACAGTTCGTGTCAGCTCCTCAGATGCCAAGCCACCCAGTCTGGCTAAATCAAAGCCCTTCCTGGTTCTGGAAGTGCAGTGGAGCACAGCATAGAGACCACCAAGCTCCACACAAACTAGTACCAGAACCAGGGGTAGCTGTGGGATGACCATGCTGATGACAGACTTCTTCCATGAAAGATAATCTCTTACATGAAATCACTACTATAATATAAACAAAAATGTTACTAACAATTTTCTGGGGGAAAAGCTCTAGAAGCCTGGATACAGAACCAGGATCCTATTATACCACATGCTCTACAAAGTAAATAATTCTTTTCCCAAAGCTCTTACATGATACAACACACAATTGGTTCATATGTTTAGCCTTTTTTGCTAGTGAAAGATACAGTTCTTTGCACTGTAAAATCCAATATCAGAAAAACATAATGAGTTATTTCATGTTCTAGCAGCAGTTGTTACTGTGGGCAACACTCAACCTCTAGTAATGTGTAAGAGAATGTGTAAACTTAGCCATTACATGGGTGATCTCATGAAAACTGTTCAGCAATTTTGCCATTTTATAAACCTATTATATTTTCTAAATTCTCATAGGGCCGCTAATTTTACGAGTCTGCTCAAAACCACACATTTCAAAGAGCAGCATTTGAAAACAAATACTATATGGCATTCCTATAAACAGAAATAAAAGGGATAGCATTCTGTGAAAAATGCAAGGAAACTATATGAATAACCACATTTGCCTATATGAATAACCACGTTTGCCACATTTGCTTTTAGGCTCCATTCTTATTAATACATAGGAAGAAAAAAGGATACAACCCTCATTATGGGCAGAAATCCACATGGCAAGACAGATATCCAGTACAATAACACGGTCACTATCTGCTCCAGCCACATGACCTGGACTATCTATTAGATTCCTATCTCAACAGCCTTACCGGCCTCCAGTACTGAAGCCAACACTAAGGCACTTCATTAGACATGGGCCTAAAACAAAATGTAAAGATCTGACTTACACTGTCCAGGAAGCGCTGCAGACCAGAGCTTTTGCTTAGCCTACCACTTGTGATGGAATACAGGCCAACAGCAAGAAAGAGGAGCGTTTGTGGCTATTTATCACCCCATTTTTCACCTGCACTTCATTTGTGGAACTGTATTTTCTTTGAAAAATAAGCTGATCATAATCCCAAAACTCCTACCGCAATATCAAGGATAAGAATTGGTATTTAGTAGTGATTCAGTGCAAGATGGGAAACAAAACTGAGATGAAAATCGTCATAAGAAAAATTCATAAACCAGTTCTGACTACCTATTACATTCAAATAGAATAAACTAGTCATCAAAAAGGTGTGAGAACAGAAAAGTCCTAGACACGCTATCCTGTGAAATACGTGAAATTAAGAGGGAGTTTTGAAAGTCTATAGTAGATAGGCGAAAATGGGATCCAAAACAGACCAAAATGTTCCTTTGCTTCACAAATATGCTCTCAAAGGAAAAAGTCCACTCCCTGGACAGCCAGAGTATCTTAAAGGCTATAACATGACAGCTTAAGATAGCTCACTTAAGTAACACAAACTGTAATGCAGCTTCCTAAGATAGGAGTCAGAAAAAAGAGCCACTGTTTTATAAAAGGGGAGCAAATGTAGACTTTGCTTACATTTACTTAGTGTGTTCAGGCCTATACTTTTCATTGGACACACCTGTTCTTTCAAATTCATAAAAATCCCCAATTCCACCAAATCATTTTTGGCAAAGATTACAATAGACAAATATGAAGCATGTAAAAATACATCCCCTGAACCTGCAGCTGAAAGGAGGGGGCTGAGAAAGAGACTTTTTTTTAATTTCAACACCAAAATAAATTTTAAATTTGAAGGAACCCCCCCCCCCCACAAAGCACAAGATCGCAATTTGAATTAATACTAAAGCAAACAATCAGTTCTGGTGGCTTTGGTGAGGGAGGGATGGTTTGTTTTTTGTTTGCTTGTTTTTTGTTTGCTTGTTTTAAGCCTTTAATCCTTTTTAAATTAAGGGTTTTTCCATGAACAGAAAAATTCCATGGGCAAGAACGCTTGGTGTCCTCAAGTATGCATTTTTCCAGTGAAATGTTTCATTAAAAAAACCTGACTTCTACCTACTAGGATTTTAGGATGCATAATAGTGTTATTAGTATAAAACTTCATTAAATTACATTATTTAATGTGAACAGTGAAGTAGTAAATTACATGGAAAAGCTAAATGCACATTTAGTGATAGTATTTGGCCCTCCTGTTCATTTTTCTTATCTGAAGTAGAAAAACAGAATTTGTTTCTTAATTTTAATGCATGCCCATGCCTTAAACTATGTTTTCTACTTGACTTTCAACAACTACAGTATATGAAACCAAAATATATTCCTCTTTATACATATTTTATAGTTTGTTTCATGTCGCATCTTAAAAGGTATTTAACTTTTTCTCCTGGATCCCGATTTTAGTTAATGGCAGTAGAAAAGTCACTGTCCTTGATCTAGAACTGTTTAGTAAGAAAGAGTCAGGGCTAGAGGCACATGAAAACATGTCAATCAGATGTAATTGCTCTCCAAAAGAAACCCTATCAGGCTGAAGAACAAGAACTCACACTAAACACATGGATTCACCGCAGCACCTAATCTACTAATGAGCTCAGCTTGTTATTTTCAGACTCACTATTCACAAGGTTCAACAAAAGAAACATGACAGTCAAGGACAATATTGCTAAAATAGTTTTAAATAATATATATTATAGGTGGAGCCTGTAACATCACCTGTAGTTAAGATCGCCCAACTCTTCCCTTTATAAAATCCTTGCTACTTGGTCCAGCTTCAGCTGCTTGGGTTGAAATTATCTGTACAAAGTGCCTTCCTCAGACCTAACATTTTATTTGTTAATTTTGCCAGCTTAATGATTTTTCTTATTTTATCATTACAGGAGAATGAATGGCGTTAAGGGAAGAAGAAATTAGAGACACGTGTTTTACCATAATGTCATAGCAGGTGGAGAAGACAACTTTTACCCTGAACGTGACTGGTCATGTTCTTGGCTCTAGGCCTGCTCCCCCTCTCAGTACAGAGTCACCCTGTACCCTGTGCCTCTGCGCCTGCCTGGGGAGTAACCTGGCCAGTCCACTGTTTTGCCTGGGAGCCCATGCAGGCAAGCACAGTGTAGTCCTAGATGTACTCCTTTCCTTTCCAAGCCAGCCCCTTTTCTTTTCCATGCCACACCTCAGGATACCAACTTTTTTCCCCCCAAATTCACAAATCTCACATTTGTCTGCTGTCTACAAATATCCTTCTTCATTAAGAAAGCACATGCCTAATTCTATGTTAGCAGCCTACTGCTCTTCACAGTTACTGTCTCTGAGTGGCAAAAGTTTGTGCAGTTTATTTAAAGAAATCTTCCTGCTGCTAAAAAATACGAGTATCAATTAGTTTGCCAAAATTATCATGTAGTAAAATCAATAGGAAGGGATCTATAGAGTAAACCAGTGGGTGATAAGGTTCTGATGTCCACATCTGCTTCAGACTGCAGACTGAATGCCCATTACTACTGAGAGCATTAAGTGGCTCCTGAAGTACATCTTCTGGTTTATTTTCATTCAAAGAAATCTAGTTCATATGGTCCA
Source organism: Dromaius novaehollandiae (assembly GCF_036370855.1). Classification (NCBI taxonomy): domain Eukaryota; kingdom Metazoa; phylum Chordata; class Aves; order Casuariiformes; family Dromaiidae; genus Dromaius; species Dromaius novaehollandiae. The sequence continues at coordinate 24,440,267 of NC_088105.1, read as the reverse complement.
TGAGACAAATCAAAGCCTGGTAGGTAGGTGCAGCTCACAGAGTTGCTTCCAAAGCATACTTCAGACACAGACTGAAATGGTAATGCAGAAAAACCCCATAGGAATTCTACATAATGAAATTTCTGGTCCTTCCATCCACCTTTTTACAAAAGAGAATTACAGACATTGCCCCCATTAAGCATGCAAGGCAAACCTGGTCTGTGGACAAATTAGTGCTGTGTAGTAAAAGAGGTGGATCTCAATAGGACCCCAACTCATTGTTAAAGTGTGAGATGAGCAGTGATAAAATTCAGAGCCCAGAACGGATGGTCTCTTACTCAAGAGACAGATGAAGGACTGAGAAGAACTTAATTCTGACTCTGACTCCACCAAAGCAACTCAGAAGTAGCTTTGTGGGTCTTGGACTTGGATTCAATAAGTAAATACATGGATTTGGGGAGCAAATATTAGAAAGGGAGATGGATTATTTAAAGAGTAATATTGGTAAGACATCAAATACACATTTAGAATAGAAATTGGAAGAAGCCTGGGATTTGCAGGAGTAGGGCCTTGCTCACATCATAATGTTAAACCAATCATCAGATCTAACATTCAGAAATACATTTTTACTCAGGTCATCTTGGGAAGAACATCAGTTAAAAAGGAGTATTTCTCTTCCTCTGTGCCATGAGGCATGGCCTATTTTTTTTTAATAAATTGGCCATTTTAACCCATTTCAATGGCGAAGGGTAGTGAAGATGCCTTTCATATTTTCTGGTTTTTTGCCAGGTACACAATGTAGTTTTTTGTTTAAAAGGTCTTAAGTTCAATAGAAGATGATGGGGAATTTTTGTGACTTGCAGTAAGTAGGCATGAGAATGATCCAGTAACTTATTCCGGTTTTACTATTTATTACAATCTGTGACTGAATTAATGACCCAAGTGGCTAAAAATAGTGTGCCTTTTGTGTTCTAGATATCCAATTTGTAATTTGCAGAAGTGCAAACAACTTCCACAGCTGACCAAAATCAGGAGGAACTCTACCAGAGAACACACACATTATTATATTATCTGCTAAACACCCTGAAAAATCAGGTCCTGGGTATCTCAGATAAAATAATGGGATAAGTCTGACAATTTTTCTGTGCCTCAGTTGTCCCTTTGTAAAATGGACATACAGCTTCCCCCCCCACACACAAAGGTATCATGAAAATTAACGTATTAGTATTTGAGACGCATTTTGTAATGATAGTGATGACCCTCTAAGAAAGTAAAAATTTCTGCAATTAGAGCAGGATATGAATATTTCCCAGTCAATATGACATAGGGCCACATACGAAACAACGAAGATAAAATTCTGAACTCAGAGAACATATTCCATCTGTGCAGTGAATGAGGCAGGGGTCCTGTAGGAAAAAAACAGCATGTGATCCAGTAATTAAAGACTGTTCATGAAGCATAGTCACAAAGGAGGCAAATGCTTTTAGAAGAGCAACCTTAACACTGGCATTTCCTGACTTGAAAGTTTCATTTTGCAACCTTAACATTTTTAAGATTTTTTTTTTTACAACAGATAATATAGGCCCACTTAGAATGACTGCATGCACATATTATATAAATTCTTTGTAAAATTATTTAGCTTTTATTGGTAAAGACTGAGGTTTTAGCAATTACAAAAGGTACCTGTGCTGTACAGCTATAAGGACTGCTTTAAACAATTATGTTGCTCCAGGTTCTTGGTTTAAATTTTATGTTGCAAAGAACAGGCTGTTTTGTTTGCAAAAAAATAAGGAAAGCTGGAGTATTACCAGCAAAAATGAGAAGACTCTTGCCTTTTCTGGACAATATACTTTTGTTATGATCTGAAGACACTTCAATATTCCTCTCTAATTCCCTGTCATCCTCCTGCAAATGCTAACAAGTTCTGCAATTTGCATCAGCTTGTGTGCTAGACTTTTTTATGTGAATGCTATCTCACTGGGAACTGGAGAGTCTCAGTCTGTAATCCCAGGCAAATGCATAAAGGACAGTTCCACTGAATACTTTAAGGGCATAGGGCATAAACAAGGGTGTCTCCTTGACAAATCTAACTAGACTATGCAGTGGTTAAACAACTGAGTGTAAGTGTTCTTGGGTGGTGAATCTGCACAGATGCAGACTCTTTCTTCAGTTCCTTGTAGATTGGCTATCCCGTGGCACAAAGACACACACACTCTGCAGGAGAGTGTGTTTTTTCTCAAGTCCCGTTCACATGGGGCTCATTTTCCAGACGTGAAAGGCACATTTGTAAAAGCAGTCAATTTAAGGTTAAATATATGCAAAAAACAGTTTGCCTCTCCTCATTTCTCTCACCAGCCAGGTCTCTGAACTTTTCCATGTCTTCTGAGGTCTTGAGGCCTCTTAATGCTTTTTCTCTTCTCAGCCTGTTCAGAGAAAAATTCTACTGTTTCTCTATACCTGCTACACATCTGTCAGCAGTACGTTTTGAGAATCATCAGTCAGGTGCAAATCCCCATTAGCTGATGTAAAGCATGTCTGAGACCTAAACTAGCACTCACGAGAGTTGGCTGTCATGGGATTTGATTTCCATACGAACCTTTCCACAGCCCACAGACTACTAAGAAAACATCAATCAAAGTACCTGAGCATTTCATCTTTGTTTGCATTATTTTGCAGGGCATGCAACAAGCAGAGAGCCAGAAGTCATTTAGATTTCTGACTAGTTTAGTTTCATTCCTAACGCAAATCATCATTAGTAAGGGCACCTGATAATTGACAAAAGTTAGAAAGAAACTTCCTACAGGCAGGTTACATCACACACTGGACAACTGTGTGGTCCTCTTAGGAGTATGCCTCTGGCCAGAATCATAGACAGAATACTGGAAATGATACAGTGTAATATTTTCAACAGCCCCTAAATGCCTTTGGAAATGGGAATCTAAGGAATTGGTTCAGTAAATTAAACCTAGGCATCCATTTCAGTGATTCATCTAAGCAATTGTGCAGAACAGGGCCAACCTGAAGTCTTTAGAAAAAGTTAATAAAATACATCTTTTGAGTGCAGCATAGAATAAACTAATAATCAAGCAAGGAAGTACATGGTTTAACATCCAGGCAGAGTTTACATATTTCTTTGCTGTATTAGTGCTTTTCCATATCATTTGAGCCCAGGACCAATTTAAGACAGCCCAAAGATCAATACAAGAATTACAGTGGTAAATAAAATAAAGGAAGCAGCCATAATATCTGAAAAGTCTCTTATTCAGATGATCTTCAACTGTTGACTATCCTGTTTTGCTTGCAAGAACTAAAAATATAAGCAGAGTTAAAAGAATGTTCACTAAATTCACAGGATATGGAAGTTAACTGCATGAGCAGAGTGAGGCAGAGTTTTTTGGTTTAGTGCAGACAACACACTGAAAGAGAAACATAGCATGGTAACTTAAAAGCTGATGCAAGGTAGGTTTTATTCTTCGGGTACACAGAAAGTTGAGGGAATGAATAGGAGAAAGAGTAATAACTGGGAAATCAGCATTTATTTTACGTGTAACTTACCCCTAAAATTCAGACCTGTCAAGTCTCCTGAAATATAATATGGCAGCCTATCTCCCACTCCATGAGCCCACACACCATTTTACAGACTTCAGCAGCAGCCTAATATCTACCAGATTTCAATGAAAACATGACAGAGTCAATTTTAAAGGTAGAACTGAAACATTAAAACATTGACCATAACAAAACCTTTTTTACTGCGAGTTTTTAAGCACTGAACAACGATTGATATACAGTGAAGTCAAAGGAACATGAATTATATGTAAGACTATGAACTCAAAATACTGCCAGCTGATAGCATTTGGAAGAAGTATTACAAGAAACATGGTGTTCTCATGCTCTTACCAAGGTATCCACTTTTGGTTACTGACAGAGACAGGATACCAGACTAAATGAATCTTTGGTCTGATCCAGTATAGGTATGCTTACATTTTTCTGCTATGCTTTCTATAAAGCCCAAGTACAGTCATGGCAATTTGTTGGTTAATTATTAGTAACGATATAAAGAATAATATAAAGAAGTGTTTTGCAAATCATCTTACAAGTCTAACAAGAACTGCTCATGCAAAGCCTTTTCACAGGAAAGAGACTATATTTCCAGGGTGTTTTCCAATAGCTCTCCAACTGTTGAGAGTATCCACCAGCAGAACGGGCTGAAACACACATGGTAGAATATGCTCATTTTCAGACAGCAGCAGATCTTTAAGACTTCCGTGCAGAATTCAAAAACTCCATTTTTAACAATTTGCTGCTAAAGGAGTAAATCTATAGAGTTGCACTTTCTATAGGGTCACAAAAACATAGAATTTTATTTTACAGGTCTGATACATTTTAGGCAACAGCTTTACACAAGCAACAAATGCGATTTAATGTAAGTCAACTGCCTGCTTTTTTGCATGGAAATTGAGGGTTTGAAAATATCTTCATAGAAAAAGGAGGGAAAAAAAGCAACAAATCTTCTGTTGTCCTTTGTTGTAAAATATGATATCATTGAACTACATTTAACTAGGCATCTTCTGTTTGGGGAATTCACAATGATTGAGTTCCAGTTCATTACTTCGAGGGCTATGGTGCTATTGTCAAAGCCTCAAAATCAGTAAGATGGCCTAACCCCCAGGTTAGAAAGGCTACAACAGCAGAAAGGCAATTATACTGTAGGAAAAATGTTGTCCACTAATCAGCTAGCAATCAATTACTAAGAAGAGAAGATAACCCTATCCCCACTCAAGCTCTTCAGTATTAATAGTGCCATCATGTAATTACTTTCGGCATGGGCAGGTGCATGAAAGGACAGATTCTATAGTACACTGCATCTAAGATTAATGAGTTCTGTCAATTTGCCCAGCAGACATCTGATTCTTCTGCTTTATGCAGCCACTAGTTTTACACATGCCTCAGGGCTTTTTTGCTGAAAAAATTAACTAGTAATTTAAATACATCCAAAAAGCTTATATCTTTAAAAAACCAACCAAACAAACTTATTTTACAGATAAGACTGCACCAGGAAGATTTCTAATATGAGCATTAATACAGCCCTTCTTCCTAACAGCCATTCTTTCAGTTACTCTTTTAGTCAGAGTAATTAGTGATACACAAGGTCCTGTGACCATGTAATATCTCCTAGAAGAACTGACAACACACAATGCTACAGGCACAACATCCTGAATATGACTCAACACAGTCAGTTCCAATGGGGAAAAAATAAGAGAAGGAAAACATTTCAGTAAATAAGTCATTGCTCAGAAATCAAGGCAAAGCAAATAAGGAAGCACTGTTGCTAAGTTAGCAAATATGCTGAATGAGCACAGCTGTCAAAAGCAGAATCATTCTCTGTGACAAGCTACAGTCACAGCTACTCTGTGACAGTCCACAGAGTTAAGTCAGGGATACCTAGTCCTGTGGGTCAAGAAAGACATGGCTTAAAATCGAATTTCTATCTGGAAAGTGGTTGCTTTTTTCTTAGAGTTATATCTACTGCAGTCAGCAGTAAAAGTCTGTTTTTAAAAAGAAAGGGTTCCCAAAAGAAATATGACCAGTTCTTTGAAACATCTTCCCCGTTTGGGAGATGTATGAACAATTCTCATCACCAGAAAAATATGTCCTGTTCAGTACCTGAAGAGACCTTCACACTTACTAAGATCATGTTCCAAGAAAGCACTTAAACACTTGCTTAAATCTTTCAAAAATAATCCGAGATATTTAAAGTCATTTAGCTGCTTAAACATACAGACAATCTCTGAAAGATCCTATTAGACTTTTCTCCGAGTGTTTGGGCTCTTAAATACCTTTGAAAATCTGGCTCAGAGTGCTTGGCTATATATACACACAGCCCTCATGAAACAGAATACTGATCTCCACTTGTATGAGGCGCAATTCTTTGATAATTACATTTAATTATTGAATTAAATTTTGAAATTTACAGTTATTATTTAGAATTATTAATTTAGAATTATTTAAAATTTAATATTAATTTAATTATCAAAGAGGTGCAACTCTTCAATAATTAAAAAAACTAAGGGTTTGGATTTGCAGCCAAAAATTTAAGTACTACAGCTCTTGGACTCCAAGGGTACTGCTGCTGCTACTACTACTACAGTACTGTACTACTCAGTACTACAAGTTTGCCCCATATCAGCTGAACTTCTTTAACTGATCATAAGCAAGGACCACTTTCCTCAATTGCAAAAGCTTGAACTACTATAAGCCACAGGAAGCACGACAAAGGTAGTTAAGGTTAACTTCTTTTGCTTCCAGCAACTAGAGCAGAATTTGATCCTAAAACACCAATGCAACGTCTGCAGTATCAAAGCCTTTTGAACTGACAGGTCAGGAAACAATAAAGTTTACATTTCAAAATATTTCCTCCTAAGATTTTATGCCCCTAAATATGGGCCCAAGCCAAAAGTTTAAGTGAAAATTTTTGTGATTGGTACAAGAACTGACCTATTAATTTCTCTGCAAAAGTCAACATCATACTGTTTGCTCTTCTTCTGTCACTTCTGTCTGATTATAGAACACAGTTACGGGTATCTGTTCTTCTACCTTCTGTTTAACGTTACAGCTGACCACCCATGAAATCTTTCTCAAGATTACATTTATTGGATATTAGATTCTGCTAATTAATTCTCTGGATTAATTTCTTCTGAAGTAATGTTATCAATTGTTTCCAGTAAAGAAAAAACAGGCCAGCAGTAACTTGATTTATACATAAATGGATTAAACCTACACAAATGCAGTGGCTGCAGATACCATTGATCCATGTTCACTGGCTGTTGTTGTTGCCACTGTTATTTGATATGGTAAGGGGCAATAAAAGTGGGAAATGTTTTTGATCTGGAGCGACTGTTTCTAAGAAGATACCAGCAACTCTATTACAACTTACTTACAAAATATATTCTATGCATCGAAAAGCATTAATCCCTAAAATTATAACTATATCTGAAACTCCTAATTTAAGGCTTAATCCTGAAAGATGCTCAGGTTCATAGAATACACTTGAATTGAGGCCACTCAGTGCGCAATAAAAATGTGTGAGAATTACCAGAGGGAGGAACTATTCTGTAAATTGAAAAGAGGCAAAAAACGCAAAGTGTCCTTGAAACCATGAACTACATATCATCAATTAGTGATTTAACATACAAAGGCAAAGACCAGTGTATTAGTCAGCATTAAATATAATATCTTAAGGAGAGAGTTTGAAAGACTTAATGAAGAGTTAGGCATACCTCTCTTTCAGAAACTTAACAGGAAATTGTCACCAACCTTCTTCCTCTACCTCTGAAAATGTCATCTTTTAATTTTCTCATAATGCTGTCCTTAGAAACTCTGCTTTGTTATGTTGTATTCGTTATGCATTGAGTGCTGTATGGTGGCATAACACCCAGGAGTTCACTCTTGTGCGTTATTCTTTCTTGACTCTGTTCTGCTCTGATCCCAAAACAATGTACAGCAGTTTAAGGGTTGCTCTAATTCATGCCAGCTGACAAGAAATTCAAAGGATATCAGAAAGACAATTTCCTTTCAGCCCTTCCAACATGGGAAATGGACTGGATAGGGAGAAGAAATAACCTTTGAATTTAGATTCTGTTCTCTGGGGTCCCTCTGTACCAGGGTGACAGGGTAGGTAGGCACCATATGTTTTCACCACAGAAGCTTCTTCTGAAGCTGCATAGAATTGCAACTTTAAGTATTTTTTTAAAAAAACTTGTTATAAAAATGCAGGTAAAGCCCTACTGTTCTTACTAATAATAATGTACTGAATACTTAAAATAGTTTTACACCCATAATATTTACAGCCAGAGGGTTCTTCACATACTATATCTTGGTATTCTCAGTACTTCATTAAGAAAATATGATGCAAAGGGGAATCTGTCAGGACACTGTGGGCATTCACATTTCTTGTTTACCACAAGAATTTGAACTGTTAGTGTTCATGGAAGGGTCATCATTGTAAGAAACTAGGCATATATGTTAAAAGATGTCACTGTAATAAAAAAAAAAGTCTGAAGTAGTTTCTAACTGTTTCAGTTCCTGTTCAGCAAAATATCACCAACTGGTTAATATACTCAGCTCATTTGATTAATTAGCTTCATAAATTAGTGCAAATTATCCTTTTATCTCTGTGGTATTAGCAGCTTTCTGTTTTGAATATGTACTCTGCCTATAAAAATAGTGACTGCTTATCCAGTAAGTCTGTTCCTGATATAAAAATTCATATCTTCAGAATCATATCTATTAATTTTGGTGACCAAAAATAAATAAATAAATAAGCATTAAAGCGCTGTTTTTACTCCAGTTAGCGCTGCAGGGACAGGGTAGCTAAAGGAAAGCAAGATAGCTTCAGTTTATGCATTGTTAAGAATTACAGTCCTTTAATGCAAATGCAAAACCAAATTCTACCAATCCAATAACTCAACAGGAAAAATCCCTGCATTCTATGTATTAAAGATAACGGGATTGCATAGTTACAACTGAAAGCAGAGTTAGACCTACTGAAACTTTTATTAGCGATAATTATGCTCGAGCCAGAAAGAATCTGATTCTGACATTCTGAGACCAGTTGAGTTTGCTGAAGATGCAGTTCAGAAATTCATCTTTGATACATCAACTCTGCAAATGTAATAGGGAGTCACTCAGAGAAACAAACGTGGAATCTGATGCTATTTTAGCACTACATTTTTCACGGTACTATTGAAGTGTACAGCACAGGCAGAAACATTATGAGAAAAGCAACAATCTCGCCTTGCCATACCTATTTACTCAGTTATCAAGTCATCAGCCATCTTGCTCCCTGCAAGCAGAAGTGAGCTGAATCGTTGAACAAGCATGCTGATGATTTAGCTCATGCTTCTGCTCCTGTTTATATAGATTTGCACCATGACCAAAATATTCACAGAGCTACTATTTTATTATGCTTCCTATTTCTTTTTAAAATACACTTATACTCCCATCTACACAGAGCATGACCCTTAATGGCTACCAGGACAGCAATGGAAAATCATCTCTGTCCAGCTTGCTTCTACCTGTTCATGGCCACCAGAAAGCCTCAACCAACCTGTATTACTTCTCAGGTGACAGAATAACACGCACCGTTGTCACTTTCTTTTCAAGCTCCATTCTTACTCAATACAAGCATATGAAAACTATAAATGAAAACTGAAGTGTCACAGTTTGTGGTGGCGAAGGGGGGGTGGGGGACGAGGGGCGCAGGTCTATCCCTTTTATTTAACTAGTATCTTCACTTACACAACAGGACCAAAGTAGACAGAGCTCCTGAATCCTTTCACATCAGAAATAAAAGGATTTGAAAGATATCTCTTTAGACCATATGTTACAACTTGTGTTTAACATGACCTTTTTTGATGAAGTTAGCTATAGGGAACAGCAGACTTGTTTTCTGTCAACACAGAGCACTCAGTGTAGTGGACTTTGATCTACCTAATTTGGACCAAGGTTATCTATGAAACTGTCTTCTCCAGGCCTGCTTTGACAGTTAGGATCAACTGTTAACATTTTACTAATACCTTCTGGGTATCAAATGCAAGAGATTGGAACCAGGGTATTTTCAGTAACATCTTTTCTCCCTGTTGTACAGGTTTGTTGAATTCCAAATTCAGCGTGCAATTCTCTTGTCTTGCTGAACTTGAGGAAAGCAGAAATGAATGTGAAAAGTTTAATTCTACAGTGCTTGGGTTAATCATATGCTTATAAGCTTTAACGTTGTACTTGCCTTTATCAGACAGGCCTATTTTATAAACAAAGATGCATGCAAAATTTGAACTCTACCATAAATTTACTATTTCATTATCATTATTCTTTTTTTTTTCTATACCCTAGAAATTGAATGACCTCTATCTGGTAACCACACTGGTCCAGTGTTCCTGACTGTACTTTTTATTTCAACTAAAATTACTAATCACTCCTTCCAGAAGTGATCTTAAGAGGAACTATACACCACTGGAGGATCACACTGACAAAAGTCTAAACAATATTCTAAGAGATATGGGTAGGATGTGGACTCTGCAGAATTATTGGATTCATACAAAAGCGTTACAAATAAAGTGAAAAAATGCAATAAGGCTAGAGAAGGCAATACCTATAATTCAGCCTGCATGGAAGTCCTAGACAGAATATTGAAGCACCAGCACTTTAGTGTTTACTTCAAGTTCACTGGAGATAGAAAAGAGTTAAAAGGAGGATGTTAAACAGAAACCCAAAACTTTTACAAGTCAAGAGGTCTCTAGTCCAACCTCCTGCTCAAAGCAGGGCCGGCTCTAAACTCAGATCAGGTTATGCAGAGTTTGATCCAGTTTAGTGCTGAAAACCTCCAAGGATGGACACCACACAACCTCTCTGGTTATCCTGTTCCAATGCCTGACTGTCCTCATGGTGAAAGAGTTGTACTCTATATCCAGTCAGAATCTCTCTCTTTTCAATTTATTTTTGTCATCTCTCGGTCCATCTTCTTAATCACCTCCTCATAGGCTGCAGCCTGCCAGGCTGCTGTTAGGTGGCCCTGAAGCCATCGCTTCTTCAAGCAGAACAAGCCCCATTCCCTCAGCCTCTCCTCACACGGCATGCGCACCAGCCCCTTACCATTTCACTGGCCCTCTGCTGAACTTGCTCCTGTATATTAACATCCTTCTCGTATTGGGGGGCTCGAAACTGGACACAGTATTCTTGACATGGTCCTCACGCTGTGGTGCTAACGACAGATCAATACCGGTGATTCTCTGGAGAGCTCTGTGCTGAAAGGAGCTCATGTGGGTGACTCCTAACTTCCACATCCACTGCTACTTCCCATTTTACCTCCTAGTCTTTATTTAAAAGAGTTGAAAAGCCAATAGCTACAGCTCTCATTCATAACTCTGCAGTAGAGGAGGGGTTACAGGCAGGTGCTCTGCCTGTAAAAATAAGCCTTCCAAAAGATGGCAGAGGGCTTTCTCACCATAAATGCATTTTAAGGAGACTTTTTTTCTGTCTGAATTCCTTGTTAGGAAGAGGGAGCAGGTTCCACGAACACCAGCTGCTGCTGTGGAGGTAGAAGGGCTTGCTCCTCCACACTGCCCTTTCTGCCTCCCAGCCGGTAACGTGGGGCAGCCTTAGTGTGTAAGGTGTGAGGTAGCTGCTTTCAAAAGAAAAGGGCCTGTTCCAGATACCAGATTGTCTTTGTCTATAGCTAAGCTCAGCTTTATAGAATTTCTGCAACCGTTTAGTATATATTATATTATCACAAAACTGATTTTCCTTTGTTTTTTTTCCTCTTTCCTATCTTCCATCCCCCCCCTCCAGCTCCCTTCAGTTTCTATATATCAGAATTTTATATTCAAAGAAAAGCCTTAATTTTAATCACTCAGGGAGAGGATTTGCAAAGGTATCCAGAAGGTTTGGATTCCCAAATCCCATTGAATTTCACAGGGAATTTGGTACCAAACTCCTTCAGGTTCTTTGGAAAAAAAAGTCATTCTTAAATTAATATTGTGCATCTGGAAGTATTTGCTTTGAGTATTAAATATATATATCTATATATATATATATATCTATATCTATATATATATATATATCTATATCTATATATATATATATATCTATATCTATATATATATATATATCTATATCTATATATATATATATATCTATATATATATATATATATATATCTTTCCTCTTCTGCTAGTTTAATTTTCTAAATGTTTCTTCTCACAGATTGACTCAATAGCTGCATCAGAGTAAATCTAAGTGGAGTAAGAATAAGCTTCTCATTCAGTCACACAGTACACTCCTGCTTGATTGGAATGGATATTGTACATAATATGTCCCTGCAGATGTTTTCTCCAGTGGGGCACACTGAATTTCATTTAAATGCCAAGGCTCAAAATCTAAAACAATGTGACTTTAACAAAAAATCTGATGAGGAATTTGATGAGAAAATGGCAAGAATTCCTGTGGCATTTGGGTAACAATTTCAAGCCTTCATTTTAATAGAATAAACAGGATCATATTTCATTCAAATCTGGCAATGAGATGAGCTTTGGGTATTACATTGATATAAACCAATAAAGAATTTGCAAATTTGAAGCACTAATTAACAGACACAATATTAAATGAAAAAAGTTTGCTCGAGGGGCAAATATATTTTGAAGACTTTAAACTTTTATTAAAAGACATTTTTGAATGGCTTCTTCTGCATTTGACTATTTTGTTAGTTTTCAAAGAGAGGGATTCTTGTGTTTTTAAACTAGCATGTTTAACATTGTTAGGATATAGACGGATAAAATAACAATTTCACTTCCTCCACCTTGAAACAATAACTCAACGCCATGTCACTTCAAGAGAAAAGAAATATGCATCATAAGATGAACCTACACAGAAGAGAGCTGCATTACAGAATGTTAGCATTAACTGTATTCTATTGACTACATTGAACTCTGATACTATTTCTATTAAATGAATTTTTTAAAGTCTTACAGGAGTTTATTATTTCTGAAATGAAAAGCACGCATATTTAGAACCCAAATGTGCCCTTCAGTGGGTCCTGGTGAAAAACAATTTTGAAGTTTTGGTCTACTGGTCATATATGTACCATAGTAAGAGGATTTTCTCAACCTAATTGCAATGCTGCACATAGTAGCCTTCTTGATACTACAATATCTAAGACTTATGTATCTAAAGACTCATACTTCAGAAAATGGGAATGTCAGCTAGAATATTAAGGAATTAAATCTATGAGACCGACCTTCACATAAGATATTAGAGACTGTTTTTTGAAACAAGTGGTTATTTCATCCTAAGCATATTATCATCAAAAGTCTGCTGATGATAAAGTCACCTGCACTGACAATTCAGCAGCTGTGCTGCACTTAAAAGTTGTCACATATTTAATTCATTAGCAAGCTAGCTATCTGCTTGTTTCAAGAAATTAAGTTTTTTTTATTATTATTTTTAATGGTAGGTAGCATTTCCTCTGCTACATTCTATGCAATTATTGTGCACCCACAGCTAATCCTACAGTGTCAGGTCCAGGTTGCCTGGTACCTTAATTTTGGGTTATGTTTCCATTGTTTTCTAACCGCTTTCATTTTTCTTGTCTTCATATAGTTGATTGTAGTACCTTTTTTTCCTTTTTAATTTAAATGAAAATTATGAGGTAAGTGTTTAGAAAGGTAATTGATCTGTAGTTTTGAGATAAAAGACCTGATCTTTCCTTCTGATACTGAGTGTGCATCAAAGTCAAGTTAAAGCACTTCATGTGCACTGCTTAATTCTGCCAAATGAAAACTTGTAGAAAATGGAATATTAAAAAAGCCATTAGCCACAAAAATAAATGACAGAGAGTGGGGGAACCCATTCATTGAAGATTTATGTATCACTTCAATTCAAAATTCACAGAATTTATACACACGCATGCACACAGACACACATGCACACACATAAAATTACAGGAGTTTTATGAACACCCAACTCCCCAGATCCCAGATGTACAGTGTGTAATCTGTATGCCTGTAACTCTGCACCTAAAGGATGCCTAAAATAATAGAGGATTAGGATTCAAAGTGAGGAAGCTTATATTTTTAAAGGGCAAATATAGAAAACCCATACAAAAATAAATGTAGAGTTCGGCAGCAGAATGAAATCTATTCCTTCCTGTCTACACGAGCACCTATCTCAGGGTTACAGCACATAACCCCATGCTAGACTAGTGGTGAATGTGTGGGAATTTACAAGCATGGCATGCAGGCTTCCTCATGTTTCTATCCCAACTTTGTAGCCTGTTGAAAAACCAAGGGAGAACCATCTGTGGTATGTAAGAGGCACAGAGGCACTAACTGTGGATGGGCACATGCATCCTTCATGGCAGAAGTCATAGCAGAAGCCCAGTTCAACACAGCTATGATCTGGATGGGGGGAAGTAAAAGAAGGTCTCTATACCATGTGTCATGTTGGGCATGATCGCACATGTCCCACCACGTGTAGAGAGCAGAAGGATGCTCCCCTTAACCCTAGTCCTAAAACTATGTCCACATAAGCCCACCACAACAGTCAGTTTTATTTTGTTAAACACATATTATTTATCTTCCTAGAAAATGAATGTGATGCAAACAAGTGTTTCAGAAACAGATTCAAATATGAAGACTGCGGAGTTGTCTCCTGTGCAGCTTTTCCCTAATAACAATGAGCTATCGGAGAAATTGAGTAATCACAAACCGAGGGATAAAGGTTTTAGGTATAGAGAGCAATTACAGTATGGGCAAATAAAGAAATTGGATGCAGTAAGCTAGACTGTGATATTGCAGCACTACAGCTACTCTGTGCTAATTCCGCATGTACACGTTCTTTACTAAGCAGTAAGTTATCTTACATTTACTACGAGTTAAGAGGAATCAAGCCTGCGGTTTCCACTGCAGTGCTGCCAGTTCATGTTTTCTCTTACAGATGCAGTTACCTGTCTGCCTACCCATCTACATTATAGAATTAAATAAGAGATCATTTCTGTATCAAAAGAAAATTCTGTTTTAAAAAATATCTGCTTGATACCCTTCTACAATCCTCTCCACACTGCTCTCAACTGAATGCAAACAAGGGAGTATTCCAAGGAAATCTGTCATAGCCCAGATACTTAAGATTGTTACTGATCTAGAAGAGAAACTATATATGAATAAACTAATTTGCATCTGTAACTGTCTCTTTTGAAGAAAGTTCTCAGGAATTGGTGGAAGGATCTAAGGGTGATCCAATACAATACAAGGCTAAATCACCTAAATTACTGCAGGAGTGAGTGAAGTAGCATAAACAGGAGGGAACATCTTGGATCTGCACACTGAGGGGCTCTAAATGACACAAGAATAGAGACAGGCATACAGCTAACACCACTATGGGCTGCTCAGCAAAAATGCTCATCAGTGATCGCAAAAGCAAAAGAAGATATTCAGCTACGCTAAGACATGGAACAGGAACAATACTGAAAATACTAGCTCATTATCCAGATCATCCCTTTATTATCCAAGCAAACAGTGCAATAAGATAGCTCAGTTAAAGCAAAATCACAGATAATATGAAATATAAAATGAAGTTGTAATGTAGCGAAGAGAAGTTAGTGACACTGAAGTACAGAGATCCTAGACCAAGGCCAATCAAGCCAGCAAAACCACACCACACAGCACTGTGCAAACCCAGCTACAGTGTATCTAGGCCCAGGACAATTCAGGCAGAGCATGATACGCACTTGGATCTTTAATAATCAGTGCAGCTTTTTTCATCCCATTTCATTTGGGGGGGGGGGAAAAAAAAAAGGAGATTCTAGAACAGCAGAGGAAAAGCATATATTTGTAGGGCAATTTCCAACAAATATATCCATAAATATTAGGACTTTGCAGATTACAGCTAAAAAAAAAAAAAAGAAAAGAAAAAAGAAAAAGGAATGATACCTCTTCTACATTTTCCACTTTTTATAAGATGTACTCCCTTTTTCTGTAGCAAGAACCTCTACGTACCCTTCCACCTGGCACACAGCCTGAACTACACCAAGGAAAAATTGTGTCTGTGAGATTCAGGTCTTGGGCAAGATAAGACTTGCAAATACTATCAACTCATGCACTTTCTGGATTAAGGGAGAGTTGTTTCCTAAACCAGTTCTAGGAGTTCACACTTTTCACTTTGATTGTAACACTGTTACCTTGCTTCCGACAACAGCCAAACTAGAAGAACCATCAATGTGGCATGTAAGCCCCTGAAAAGTCCATCTCAGCAATTCACCAGAGATGGGCCTTCGCCGAACCACGCGCTGGCCTTCGCCGAACCAAAGGCAGCAGCGTTTCCCAGCCTGGCACAAACCTACCCAGGCTGAAATTCACCAACTAGTCAAAGGAGCAAGTGCATTTGTTAGCTGGAGCCACGGTTTTCTGTTTCCTATTCAAGTTAATAAAGTATCTAAATGCTTATATTAGAAGACTTCAAAGTCTCCAAACATGGTATCCATATCTAGGAAAAGCCGCATAAAAACCCCAGAGGAAAAGGACAAACGTCATCATGTGTTTTTACAAAATGAGGCTTTGGGCTGTTGTAGCATTTGTGATTCTTGAGCAGCTCTCTGAATCTGGCAAAACAAGTGCGCTTTGCATAATTCTCCATTAAATACACAACTTCAGCAGAAATGCAATTCTAATTTACTTTCCCAAAGTAGCTCACTTTGAATAGGAAGCATTTGCTATAAAAAAAAAAAATTTATTACATATTAACTCTTACTTTCTTAAAATTTTTCATTTCTGAGACGTTGGCAGAAGTGCAAAGATACGCACCTAAGAAAGCAATTCAGCAGCACGGCAACTGACCATCTCCACTAGTAGTGAGGCTCTTTCAGTAGTTACTCCAAGAGGAAAAGAACACTACTGGAATCATCATATCCTGAAGAGCACAAGCATAAACAGCTTCTCACCAGCAGTCAGCAGGATTTGCACAAGGAGACAAAAGCAAAGGCAAATTCAATTCAACAGATTTTGGAAATTAAGAAAGTTTTATTTAATTTTAAATTTTCAGGAGCAGCAGATGGGATATGATTTTCCAACAGGTCAGGCTATTCAATCGCAGTTGAGAAAATAAACTGCTTAACTTTCAAAAGTTTTCATTATTAATTTAACTCTGTTCTCATTGAAGTCAGTGGAAACCGCTAACAAGTTTCAGTAGGAGGAGAGTCAGACCAGCCTTGAGCAATTTTAGATATTAGATCTTCAACTTCTGCCACTCTGGTTGTTGTTCAATACAGATTATATTCATATATACATGTACACAGATGTTTCTTGCCTTCCCTTTCATTCCAACACACACATATGAATGCACTCACAAACACAACATTTCAAATTAAAAAGTACTCATGTGACTTCTACAAGGATTAATTTCTCCCATTCAGGAAAAAAAACAAACCAAAACCAAGAACTGTACACCACTCTACTTCAAGCGCTTTGTGGATAGTCCAGAAAATGCTGTAACTATGGATTTCAGAAAGCATATCTTCTATGCTATACACATATTTGTCCCATAACATTGTTCATACCTCCACAATTCGGAAAATAGTCTTTCAATATTCCAGAAGAATATATCTGTTCTTAAAACAGGTGCAATGCCAATTAAGCTGTCAGGAAAGGTAAGCAGCTACGTGTATAAGTTCCAACACAACTGCTGGGGCAAGGCAGACACTTTGGAGCAGCACCCATCCTGCCTGCCCACTGACTTGTTTTATGGAATAAAACGTCTGCTCTCAGCCATGCTGGGATCCATGTTCAGATCTCTGCATTTGAAGCAACGTAAATAAAACTCTATGTGAGTTTATTACAAGGGCTTCTGAGAAAAGGAAATGGCTGTGTGTAACAAGCAACTACTTCTGTGAAAAATCCAAAATAGCCATCTCTACGGGTTGCTCTCGCTAGAGAATGCAGCCTTTGCCCTATTGCAATCTCTCACAGGAAGAGTGAGGTTAAAAAAAAATTCTAAATCTCAGACAATCAGTGTCTACTGACTACTCAACAGAGTTTTTCAACCTCTTGGCTCTTTCAAAACCCGTAATAATTACATAGACATGTAGAGGTCCCCTTGGCAAACACTCCCTCGGCAATTTTGCTCAGGTCGACATACCAGAATACAAGTTTCTCAGAACAGGTCCCTTCTCTGTCCCTTTTTCTGCCCTGTGCTTCTCGGGCAGCCTCTGTATCTCTCTCCTGTTATTATCCTCTGAGAATAGTGTCACTCAGAATTGCTGCTCTGGTCATCAAGGTAAGTGCTAAACTGCCAGATTCCCTTATGGCATAAGCATGACTTTCCATACATTCACGTGTTCTCTAGCTTTGTGGTCACTCCTTCATGTGTAATGGCAAAAGCCAGCAAACAAGTGGGTTCTGACAAGATTTTCACATACAGTTATTTTTTAGACAGCACAAGACCCTCCACACACATACACACACGCATGAATGTGCATGCACACACACCCGAACACAAAGACATTGGAAATCTATACGCGTTTCCCTTTCCTGAACCTTGTTCTGTGCTCTCGTCTCATAGGTCAGGTCTCCGTCAGATATGTACTTTCTCACTGTCCAACACTTTTTCTCTACCAGTTCAGTTATTTTTTAGAATGTGTTTTTCCCTTTTTTCCTCCAAATCGGTTGCTTGTCCTTGAGGGGCTGCGCAATCAATTTCCTTCCTCATATCTCTCACTCCTTCTTTCGAGCTTTCTTTAAAATGGTTTCTATAATTTATAATCCCCAGCCATCTTTGCCAGCTGGTGTCCTTATTGGAATGAAGGACTCAAGACAGTGTCCAGCACAGAAACACAAAACCAACCAGGATTCATGCATTTTATATACACAGATCACCCAAGTCTTCGTTTTCCAATAAGTCTATGCAGCTCACAGTTTCTTACAATTACCTTTGCTTTGCAAAGAAAACGGTTCAATGGAAATTAGCCCTATGAGTAAGTGCTCACATTTGGGTGCTGCCTGACTCCACTGCTCGGGCTGTAACATTCTAAACCAAAACTGAAGTAAACCTAAGCGGTTTCCGAGTTTCTCCAAGACGGCCATTTGTGTCACAAAGCCTTTTCCATTGACTTCCAGCCATTTGTAGTGAGCAATTAAAGTTGATTTTGCTTACATCAGCTATATCCTGTTAAAGCCAGCAAAAGGAAGAGAATCAAAAGCCCATTTCTTAACAGACTAATCTTTGATTAATATTGGGCAGTTCTTCAGAGGTTAGAATTGCAGCCAAATACGTGACTTTGGAATAGGAACTGTGTAACACGATTAAAAAGGGGGTGGGCTATAATAATAAAAGAACAGAGAAGACGTTAGAAAAGATAGATGTTTTTTAAAGGTATAAAACACCAGTTTTAGTGTTAGCATTTCAGAGGTCACTATCTCATAGCACATTTTAAATACTCATAGCAGTTAATTGCTAAACATCAACTGGAGCTTAAAATGCTACACAGGTATTTTTGGACTCTGGACACCTATTTGGTAGGTAGATAAGTTACTCATTGTACTAGATGAACAAAACGAGGCACAGAAGTTGATGTTCTTGGCTAGAGTGAAACAGTATTAAGCGAAATCTACTTTAAAAAAAAACACATGAAGTACATCACTGAGAAATTATTGTTGATGAAAATCAAGTACCTAATTATAATCAAGTAGTAACAAGTTAAGCTGTCACGTAAGAGTAGAGGTGAGATATACACCGAAACTTGCAGGCTTGTTTTCTGGATCCAATATATAAGTGCTTGCAGTACTTTCCAAACTATGAGTGAGTAAAGCACTGAAAGTAAAGCACTATCTCAAGTCAGGAAATACATCTTATGGTAGATTATTTACCCGGTGCAGTCATCCAATGAAATCAGAATACACCCTTAAAACTGCCATGTGGCCATGTGTTACCATCAGCTGAAGACTTATTGAAATCCAGAGGATCTTTAAAACTATTATACAACATCTACATCAAACGTCAACTTTCATTACGGACCCAATCCTGTAAGGTGCTGAGTGCCCTCAGTTGCCATTTGACATTCACTGATTACAGTGTCACACTTGATTGATAAAAGCCTCAGGACAAGTCAAAAATTTATTTAGGATGAGTAACAGCAAAAGGAAAAGGGCAAAACATAATTGAAAATTGGTGTAGTTTCTGACACATTGGGCACTAGCACTTTCTTTCATTTCACTGCACTGATGGAAAGTGGTCTGACAAAGAGGAAGAGGCTATGACTCTTTCAGTTCCATACTGTGCAGTCATAGATTTCCTTCTCAGAGCACTACACTGAGAAGAAAAATCTCTTTAAGTTTATAAATATTAAGGAAAAGGAAGAATGCCTTTTTTTAACTTTGACATTTGTATAATTTCTAGACATAAAGGGAATAATGGACACTGATATTATTTCATGACAAACTGTACCAACAGTGAAGAAGTCACTATATCTTTAATGCAAAGTAAAAAGAAAGCTAGATTATATAGGAGGGGCACGAAGAGGAAATTGTCTTAACTGTAAGAGGTTGTTTGCACATATTATGAACACAATTCATCTCACTACATTACATCATAATATATAAGAAAATTTAGCAGGAGTATATCAGTAAAGACAACATCAGCCTTTTATACCTGCTTTTGCTTATTTTGGTCCTGAAAGTATCATCTTCTCTATCGTCCAGAATAATCAACTATTACTAACAAATTGTGTTTACATTCTAATACAATCAAATGGAAAAGAAGTCTCAGAAAGCTCATCCCCGTAAAAATAGAGCACAGTTTAACAGATTTTCAAGGCTAGAAGGCATCATTAGATCATTTAATCTGACCTCCTACATAACACAAGCCTTAAAATGTCATACAGCTCTCCTTGTGCTAAGTCAAACAACTTAGACAAAATACCACTAGCTGACTGCACATCTGTTCCACCCTCTCAGAACTGTACTTTCATAGATGTACAGAAAAACATGTGCGCTACCAAAGGTGGAAATAAAAGATCATTCTGTTTGTATAATAAATAATGTAATACATCATTAGTTGGGCTGCTTGAAGCTTAAATGAATGTGCTGAGGAAGAGGGGACCTACAGGTAAACTTCAACAGCTAACAGGAGCATGCAAATACATTTCCTTGGAAATCAAACAAAACAATCATGAGGCCATAAACACGTGAATATTTTTGGCTGGACAACTTTTATTGGTTACCAAAAAGAGTGTTTTTTTTCCTCTTTCTCCATCCCTAGTTTTGACACTAGTTTCAAGACTGGTAAATTTTTAAGTAGATTGGCATGCCTCCTACCAAACTGGCTTCAACAACAATTGCCTGCAAATACCCATGGTACTTAGTGGCTGGGAAATGGGAGGAATCAAATCTTAAAAGAGAAGTCATTACGTATGGTCTTCAGTAAGAAAATCTCTAGTCATATTCATCAGCAAATTTGAAGAGAAAGGTGTAAGACTTTTTTTTTTAGGAATAAACAGATTGTCAATGATGGAGTTAGCACATTGTATTTCTTCAGGCCCCTCTTTTGTACTCAATATTTGATGCTGATAATGGACCATTAAGTGCATCTTTATCATATGAATGGTAAATACGATTGATGAAACCAATTCAAAAATCTATAGTTAGGATCTGGGGGACTTACTTATTAAATTACTTTGTTTTAAACTGTTAAAGAACTTTATCAGTGTTTTGTCTATTAGTAAAGCAGCTCTTCAGGAATAAGAAAGTTATGAAGGCTGACACTAAACCAATTTCAAAACAATACTACTGGTAGGGGGTTTACAGGTTTATACTTTAACTGCATTAAAGAATTCTGAAGAAACAAACAAAAAAAAGGACTAAAAGTTTATTTGAAATAGCTTCAGAATGCAGCATAATCCAACTTTTCTAATACTTCCACCACAAGCAGTGTTGAAAGCCAACCTTCCCTTTTAGTATGACAGGTAGAATTGTCACTTAGACCATCAAGCCATTAAAACAGTTTTTAAAAAGTATTTTGTAGATTCCGTAACACTAGCATTCTAGATAATTTTCCAGTGCCTGTTCAGTCAAGAACACCTGGCTAAAATTGCACTATCTGACCTTTCGATTAATGGCCCTGCCTCTTGCCTGTCATACTAATACAGAGTTTGGGGAATAGTTAGGATTCATCTGGAAGCGATATAATTTCTGCCTTTGTCTCTCTTTTCTGGACGCTAATGGCTTTTTGTCAGTCCTCTTCACTCAATGTATGACACACAGCCATTCTAGCTAAGTTGTCCATTAACTTCAAGCATTATGACAAGAACAAAGCAACTTCTTTAAGAAGTTGAGTTTAGCTATATGGATTAAATTTCTACAAATCCTTTGCTTATAAGGTGCTGCTTTCAATTGTGACTAATGTTTATCTGAGTGCAACAGTATCCATTACTAATTAAAACAGACTGCCTGAACAAATATAAAAGGTCACAAGGCCTGTAGATTCAAGGTACTAGTGTTCCTGTTTCATTTCTCTCTGTTTTACTATCCTATGATTGTAGAAAACAAATCAACAAGCAGAAAGCCACAATAGGTGGTCTGAAGTCCAAGGCCTCAGTGTGGTACTAAATGCTACCTCCTTAAGATCCTGCAGTATACAGTGCTCTATAGCACACATAAGCAGAAATTAATACATTCATTTCTATGGAGACTTTCAGGTTCAAAGTTATAAACTACTAGGGGAAATAGATTCTGTTAGCAAAACTGACATATGTAGTCTTGCAAGCTTTTCAAAAATATTTCTTCTGTTTAAATATTTATCATGGAGGTACAAATAAAACATCTGTAACATCTTATAAAAATAATGTGCATCCGATGGCTTTGAGAAATACATTTGACTGTACAATATTTTACTCAGTTCTACCAATCAGACATCTATCTGGTCATGTCTGCAGTAAGGCTGTAATCCAAAGCATTTCAGTTCCAGTTTTATTCCTTGTACTGTTCTAAATAGAAAAGGAATTTCTTATCCCTTATCACTATGGCACCAATTGGACAGGAAGCTTCTAGGAGTTGCAGAGAGGTTTGAGAAGCAGAGCTATCTTGCTGGAGCTTCTTTTAGCTGGATAACACAATAGGGTTTCATTTGAATTTAGGTTATGTTTCAGCCTATGTGGCAAAGGTATTTCACCCAGTTCTAACTCAACTGTATACTAGGTCTGATTCAGTTCTGGTTGAAGTTAACAGCAATTTGCCCCTTCCCTATCAAATTTTTCCTAGGGCCAGCCATGCCTATGAAATTATACTTGTAGCCATGTTTTCTGTGTCCCCCAATGATGTGAGGTCTATCTTAAGCCATGGGCACAGGCACATAGCCTAAAAACAAAGCCTGACAGGGGCATGTTAATCTTCTGTCTGAAACTGTATTTTGCATAGGGTTTTCTGGATGCAAAGGTCTGTATTACCTGCTATTTCCAGATCTGAGATCCTCCTTCTTCCATTTCTCACCTTGGGCTAGACCAAGAATAATTAAGCAGCTATGCGCTAGTCTCCACATCACCTTCTCTTCCATTCCCAAGCGTCTACAAACATTCAAGACCTCACTTCAGCTGAGCCAATCTGCAAGACAGTGAATAAAACAAACTTTGGCTATAAATGATACAAAACCTTGACAAAAAATAATTATTTTTATGACCAGAACTATCCAGCCATACCAGAGTACACTGCAGAGTCCAAAACAGAGAAGGCAACTTTCATAAGTCTCTAAAACTTAATGAAACTCTAAGTCCTAAACCACAAGCCTGTTGTGCTTGAACTTGAATGACTCTCCACTACTTCTCACTCTATCAGATACCAAACAACATCCAGGAGATGCCTTATTTCCAAATAAGACTAAAACTATATGCAGCAACACCTGTGTGTGTGCACTGTGCTGTATATTCTTCCTTTTCTTTCTTGCCAGCCCTTCATCTGCACCCCTCCCCTCAGAGGCTGACAGGCAGTGCATTAGTGTAATGTTAGCTTTGCTCTTCAGTGAACAATCATCTCCCTCCAATGTGTGTGTCTTAGGACACCTTCAATGAAAAGTACTTACGTACTCCCCAGAGCACTGCCCTTTCTTTCTGCATCCTCTCAGATTTAAAATAAATAAATAAATAAATAAATAAAGACTGAGTCACATTAAGGATTGAGAAGGAACTGGTCAGGTGAGTGAGAACCAACAGAAAGAACCTGTTTTCTCTGATCCCAGGCCCTCTCTGTTAATCTGAATCCAACAGATGAAAATAACTTGCTGGGTACATTGCAGGCAAGGCCCCACACTCAACAAGGTTCAGCTGCAGAGTGCAAGGTTGGGGGTGGAAGGGGAGAGAGAAAGGTTGCGTTGCTTGTGGCAAAATACAGCTGAGAAAAAAAAAAAAAAGCTGTCACACAGCTGATGCACCACCAGCACTCAAAGTGCTCAACTTCATATAGGCTGATATTTAGCTGCCATTAAGTCAGGGGAACAGCAGGTAGAAAATTCTCCAAAAACTTCTATTTGGCATTATGGATATCATCTTCTAGGTGAATCTAGACTCACAGGCTCAGATATCAAAATAAACACTGAAATAGCCTTGTACAACCCTCTAAAAAGCTATGTGGTTTCACCCTTTTACTGACTTCCTTCCAATGGTCGCTGCAGTCTATTCAGAACTCCTTTTTGATTATGTTTGCCTGCCAGACCACAGAGCAACGCCGCACCTGCGAGCCAAGCTAAGAAGAGGCGGGAGGCTGAAGCTCCCACACAAAGGTACGGCAGGCCAAAAGGAATCGGCGCGAAGCTCTGGGAGGCCGCAGAGCCCCCGTGGTTCTTACCGCTCAGCTCTTCTTCCCTCCTACTTTAGATCAATCCAGAAAGAGCTACGTGAATCACTCGCTGACACCCTATTTTCCGGGTGTGTTTCCTGCCTCTCCCTCTGTCCCACATGCATTCAGTCCACCCGCTCAGGTAGCTCACCGCCTGCTGAGCAAGGTTTAGCTTGCACATGCCTGCATGTCCGTTTAGCTTGTCCATGCCTTGGACACATTTACTTTAGACTGCTGAAGAAAGACTAAACATGATTGTCTCCCTAAGCACACCTAGACCAACCAGCTGCAAAAGGCCGTGACTTGGCACTATTTGTCCAGCAATTCTTTTGCTGAAAATCCCATGACATAGCTTTCCAGTTTGAACCCCATGACAAATAGCTACAGTATGTGAGGATTTGAAAAGGCACAAGCTTTTGAAGTCCCCATTTCTTAATTGTGGGATAGAATCAACCCCCTGTTGTCACCTCTCTTTCATCTTCATAGTAGTGTGGCTATGCAGTGCATGATAACACTTCATTATATACACAGACAATGCAGCTGTGTAATAATGTTAGCTTTGTCCTTCAGTGCAAAATCATTTCTCTCTAATGTGTGTGTCTTAGGACCCATAACACTGAGATATCTGAAAATGCTGATTCTTTGTCATTTTGCCAAGTTCTGCAGACTTGCAGCATTCATTTAAAAAAATTCTTTCAAGCGCCTGCACTGAACACAGAATGCACAACAAGAACAACAAAAAAAGACATTTGTTTGATGGTCTAACTTCACTGCTTTGTGTGACCAGTCACTGCAGCTCACAGTCACTGCCAAGGGATTACACTAAAGGCTTCGCCTTCGTCTTCTATATGTAACTAGACAGATTATGCTAAAAGGCTACTCTTTGGTTTTCTGTATGTAACTAGACAATTTCCATTTAAGACAAAGACCTAAATTTCAAGGGAAAAGACATCTAATTCTTAAGGTTAGTTACATGCTTAAATGCCTTAAAGAAGTCCAGATGTTAAAGTTAGGAAAGGGAATTGTTAAAAAAAAACAAAAAAACAAGTGTGTGTGCCTGTGGCGGGGGAAGGAGAAGGTTTTAAAAATACAGTGAGCTACAGAGCATTTTTCCAAAGCAAAATGCTTTCATGTCACCTTTGAGGAGCATATATTTGTGTATGTGTATGTCCATACAGACATACACACCGAAATTAAGGCTACTTGCTCTCATCTGCTCTGATGCAGCTCCTTCTGATACCATAATTGAGGGAATGTAATAGAAGGAAATCACACTTGCTGAGATAGATGACTCATGTTCAAATGATTTTGGTAAGTGAGTCAGGGAGAAATAGAAAGGTGAATTACAATGTAATGACAGAAATCAGTTTTTATGTGAAAAATCAGATGATGGATTTATATGACACAAGAGCATTATCCACAATCACTCTGCAACGTGGGAAGGTGGCTACATTATAGGCTGAAGGAGAAGTTTGCAGTGATAGACATTGATACTGAATGCAGAGAGGAGTAAAAAGACAAAGAAATAGAAAAATGGGCCTTAGACAATATATACAACAAGCTGATGACAGAATTACCTTGGTTACATTAACTGGCAGGTTCTAGCAACAAAATCTTGGAGAAAATAAGGTAAAGCAAAATTTCTTAAGACGTTTTCCAGGTCTAGTAGAAACTAACAAAACATCACATACAGATGCCACTCCAAGGAACCAGCATTAGCTGGACGGACAATGAAACCTCGTGTTCTACCAACATACAACATCTTATCTGAAATGTTCCTAACAATGTAGTTTATCATCAAATGTGGGGCTCATAAAAAGCTGAATGGAACTACTGTAACGTCGCCTATAACCAACTGTGACTAAACAGAGAGCTGATAACACTTCCTTCTGATTATACAGTGTCTGCATAAATTAAAGAATTATAATTATGTCAGGAGCTACACATTAGTGAAACTGATTTTAATATCTTGTGAAGTATATTGGTACTATTTACTATTAATCAATGTACATAAAAACTTTGCTTACTCTTGTTTTGCTTCCAGCATGCTGTGTATATTAACCTGTCCAACTTTACATACTAACCAATTGTGACTATTACATCCATATAATTTATCAGATTAAAAAAAACCCAAAAACCTCAAGCAACACCTTTCCATATGGCCAATTAGTGAAGTCATAAAATGCAGCAAATATATGATGCTGTATTGAACATCTGTGCTGGTTATCCTATGGGAATTTTTAATAAAGGACCAAACAGCATATTGATGTTAATTCTATGTTACCGGGACTTTAAATAAAAAACTAAAATAAATAGCATCCATTAAACTGATCATACTGTTGTAACTCAAATTGTGTTTATTATGCTAATGGAACATGAAATTAAGAAAAAGACCTTTATGCCAGTGGAATTAATTAATGAGCTTTATGAAGGCATTGGGATGTAATTTATTTCTAGATAAGTAAGTCTAATTTGCAGTTCCATGGGTCTCTGCAATGCTGATTGTAATAGTTATTCCTGCAGATGTGCTGCTCACAGCATGTCTTTCCATTAGAACTGAACACCTCATTATATAAACTGTACCTAATTAAACATAATACAGTGGTGACTTGTTAAACTGGCCTTTTTAAGTCAGCAGCTGCCTAAGCTAATAATACCGTACACAAGATTTATATCATCCACCATATAATACTGATATTAAAATATACTGCCCAAGGGATTGATAACTAATTTACCAGTATGTAACAGGTACACTTCAGATTCTACAGTGGAGGTTAAAGACTACTAGTCTATAAAAACCAAATGAATTAAGGTCTATTTGGAGTTCTTAATAATTCTGAACTTTTTTAAATAATTGTGTTCTTTTTAACAGGTTATTTTAAAAACCAAAATCAGAGAATAACTCCTGTCCTATGTCCTTTCTCCATATCTGATGAGCCATTTTTCTTGCGTGGTCAGTATTATTGCAGTATCTGACCACAGTCAGATATGTGCAGGCTCATTTTACTTGAGGCAAGCCTAAACAAGAAACCCCTAAAAACAGATCCAACTATTTCTTGAACTTTGAAAGTTTGATTCGGGGACTACTCCAGGACATGTCCTTTTTTCCACCAAAATGCAGATATATCGCATATTCAAAAGTATGGTAGTCTGTCCCCATGAGGTCTGCCTGTTTCAGTCAGAAAATCAGACGGTCAGAAAATACACTGAGAACACGTTGATTCTGTCATGGGATAAGACAGGAATATTTGAAAACTACACAAGAAGAGATTTTGAGTGAACGCTTGACCCTGAAAACTCTCACATTACGTATACACTTTCTGGTTTAAGATTTGTTTTCTGTTGCTCCGTTCTTCAAACGCTGAGTGCCTGCCATTGTGTGCTGCAGCGCAGAGCGGCATGCACGTGAGCTCCCGCTGCCGCTCTTGCCGCTGTGCCGACCTGCGTGCGAGGCAGACCTGCCGCGCTGGCAGCCCGCGAGGGCAATGCTGCCGCCGTTGCAGTCGTCCCGAGAGCGGTGACTCCTGCCTCACCCGCCGCCACCAACTCCCACGCTCTCCCGCAGCAGAACCACGGGAAGCCCCACGCTCGGCCCTGGCCTGTTGTGGCTGCTTCTCCTCTGAACCAGGAGGACAATGAGACTCAAATCCTAGACACCTTTTCTTTAAGCACAAAGGCTTAAGTCCCTCAACACCAAGTAGCAAGATGAATTCAAAGTTAAGAAATGGTGAAACATTTACCCAGTCAGGACTTGAGCTTCCCCATGATATTCACTCTCTTGTACAACCTTTTCTTGCGCACGGAAGCTGGAAAACATGCAGAAAAGGAGAAGTGATGATATTACTTGAACACCATCACTTGGATTCTGTTCAAGTTTGGGAGGAAAAATATCGTATTTGCTCTGAGCCGCTTTCTCTCTCTCACTGAGCACATAACAAAAACATAGGCAATCAACCATTACTTCATCTGTTTTCAGTAAGTTGTGACAATCTAACCACAACCCTTTCCTAAAGACAGCTACCCTGATAGCAACCCCTGTCACTCCCATAACCCTTAGTATCTGCAGCGTCATACTTTACTTTCAAGGATTCTTAGTAAAGTCTGGCAGTTCGACAGCGTCCCCTCTCTTGCCAGAATCCCAAAATCATTCTGAAGCCTGTCTGCAAATTAAAGCAAAATTACAGTTTATGCTAGAGTTGCACATACACAGAAAAGGGATCTGTCCTGTCTTAAATGAAGCAAAACAAGTGACAAAAACAGGCGCAACTTTATTTCATTGGCAGAAAAATATAGCAGGCCTCCAACTGGAACTGGCTGGTCCTGCTGGCAGGAAGGGGGTCAGAGCAGTCAGGGTAGGGCCGACAGCATCCTTGGGAGGAACACGGCATCCCAGGGCAAAGAATACAACCGGTTTTTGCATGAGATCCTGTGATTAGAAGCAAAGCCTGTAGGAGAAACAGCTACAAATGTAGAAATTGTACCATACTTGTTCTGGTCGAACACTGCCTTCACCAAGGCTGCATTTTAATCTCCTGGTTGTCATCATTTACTTCATGCTTTTAAGAGAGTCTTCCAACTACTACCCAAAGTATTTAATTCTTGCTATACCAAGCAAGATCCTTATTGTAAAATCCTTTATTATAAAATTTCTGTGCTAAAATCACTCTCTTTAAAAAATGGTATTATTTAAATTCAAAAGCAGACCTGTTTTTGATATGTCCCTTTTAACTTTGTAATCTCTCAGTAATCAAATATAAAATATAACAGAACAGCAACATAATTTGATGTGAGAATAGAATTTAGCAGAATCAATCCTGTTCATGAGCACCATGGGTCCACGATAATTATTATTTTTAATTAAAGTATTTCAGACACAAACTAATTTTCTTTGCTCACTTCTTTCATTGTATCTGTTGACTTGCAATGGGAACAATGAACACTTTGGAAATGGGTTGACAGACTGTCTTGTTTCACAACAGATTCAGTAGTTACTTCTGCATCCTCTGCCAAAATGCGTTTTAGTAACTTATCATAGCTGAACTCCTCCATGACTTATCACAGATAGCCTCTGCTTCTTAAAGCAACTCAAAACTAGGAAAATATTTTCCCTGTACTTTCAGTAATAAAAATGCATAACAATCTCACCAAAGACTTTATCAGATCTAGAGAACTGGCTACATGTTGTATCTTAAACTTGACAAGCATTTTTGAAAATGAACTTATTTTAAAACTAGCAATCCTTATCAGTTTCTCAAAACAGAAGACAAAAATCCTGTCATTATGCTCCCCAACTACATACCAAAATAAAAAATATTACAGATAAACAGAAGTCAGATGAAATAAAATATAAACTTATTTTACATGACCAATGGAAAGTTTATGAAAGTAATTCAAATTTCAACTATTTTATCCTACCATTTTTCATTACGGAACTGTTTTACGCTTTCTTACTCTCTGAGTCTGGAGAAAAAAAATCAAAAAAAACAAGGGTGGTTTCACAAGCTTACTACTGTGGCCGAGTTTCTCAGGTTCATTTACAGACTCAGGAAATCAATGAAATTGAGAGAAATATCAACATATTTCAATGCTTACATGAGCTGAACTTCCCAAAGTGACCTACAACTGGTATGATCTGATAGGTGCCTGAGAATACTGGCCTGAGAGTTACACTGTCTATTTAACTCCTCTGACAAGTAAGGACTATGCTCACAAGCAATTATCCTGGAAGCAATAAAAAGACCTTAGACCACCACTTGTAGCTGATCTTCAACCTTCTTGGAAGAAAAAGGAGGACAAACACCTGGGACCAAACGAAGACTCTCAGCAACATTTCTGGCTCAGGGAAATAAAACCTTGCAATAATATGATCAGCAAAAAAAAAAGTTCTTTATTAAAGACCTAACCAAAAAATAGTTTTTGTTTAAGCAAATTGCTGCTAGTATGAAGTCAAAAGAAGCAGCTACCATAAAGCCAAAAGAAGCTGTTGGGTGAAAGAAAATTTTCTGAAGTTACTCATGTTGTTCCTTTCAAACTAAATGCAGAAGGTTATTGTCAGCTGCTTTGCCAAAGACTTTATCGCAGATTCTCTAAAACACTAATCCTCTTCCTGGAATTATTCGCTATATACAAAGAGTAATTCAAATAATTATTATGATAGCATCACATGAAGTAGCAGCATCAAAAGGTGATTTGGGACAATTACAGGAGATACAAATAGCAGCTTCTTCCAAATACCTCTAGACTTACTCAAAATCTGTGTCTAGCTGAAGGGAAGACTCCTAAATTCACCCCCAGACAACAGGAAAATTGGAGAAAAGTTCCATCCACTAATCTCTCACACTATCACTTCTCCTCAAATAGGACAATCATTTTTTAAAACCCTGAATTTTTTTTTTCTAATAACTGGGAAGGAAAAGAGAAAGCAAGGAATATGCACACATTATTTCTAGTTCATTCTCTTGCCAAAATGTGGGTTTTGTAGCATGGCGAGGTCCCAACCATTCCTTGACAGAAAAGAACAGATCTCACAAGTTTGTTAATTGCTGACTAAGTTACAGCACTAAAGTCTTTCCAATTATAACAATATTTTCATGGTTTGCAAGGTCAGTTTCCATTCCCCATCTGCATAACTGTAAAGAACACTAATGCAACATAGTGAGCAGGATTCAGACAGTTCATTCTGCTCCCATCAGTGACAGAAATCTCCCCTGACTTCAATGTAAACAGAATCAGGCCCTTCATGTACGTATTAAATAAAGCAGACATTCCTATCTTAATATTTTCTGAACTCAGGCTTTTGATGGGACAAAGGAGATAAGACAATCTGATAAAAGTAACAGATGAAAGCATATTATTATCTATACTATCTCTATTATAAGACATAAAAAAACTCTATAGTGTGTATATATATTACTATGAGCTGCAATGAAAGTTGACCTGGTTTCTAGAGGACAGTTTTTTAAGTATGATGCTGCAGCAATTTTCAATGACATACATTTCTACAACATTTCTCATGCCACTGAAGATTAGATATGTCTGCAAACTACAATATAAATGCAGCAGAATTTTATCTTATCCCTTCTTGGCTGCTAGCTATAAAGTGTTTCGATATTATTTTCTATATAAGCATGAATCACTAAGGCTCTTTAGAATTTTTTTAGAAGACAGACATTATTATTTTTGTCACTGTCATTAACAACAAGAAGTACCACTACTTTTTAATTCCAAGTTGTCTTTCTTCCCTCTCTGGAGGTTCCCACACAGAATCACCCTAGAATGCATTTTAAAAGCACAGGCATTTTGAGTTAGATTTCCCCAGCTTCTGCACCAAATTCTCATGGCACCAAGGTGCAAAGCAGTAAAAAATGCACAGAAGGAGGCATTAGCCCCACAATGAAGGAGAACTCCTGTTCAGTAAGTGACAAATCAGCAGGGGAAGACAGTACAGTGGTTTCTGCACGTCCAGCAGGGCTTCGTGGAGAAGAGACTTATGCTGTTCTTGCTGAGATGTCCCCAGGAGACACAGGGTAGTCCTAGTACAATCAGGTGACATTGTTTTCAAGGCCCAGAACACACTATACTGAATTAAAATGTAATGCATTAGGAACTGTATTAGAATAGTACTTAGTGACATCAGCTACGCATATTCAATGTGCTCTGGAGAATTTAAACTCCACAGGGAATGGCTTACACAGGTTGAGAAAAAAGGAATGTTATTGACTGCACGAACAGGGAGTTGAGTCAGAAAGTTTTCACAGAAAGCTGTACTGTGCTACTGGATGACTATGCTGTGTGAGGGAACCCCCGGCCAACTAGATCCCAAGATAACACTTCTTCTTGCCAAACACTTCCTAGTCTCCAGCCTGCATCAATTACTGGAACACACCTCATAAGACCCAATGTAACTAGTGTTAGCAAAGTTATTTTTCTTGAAACAGAGACAATCACGAATTCAACATATAACTTAAGGGAAAGGCAGTTAGTGAGAGAAGGTGAAAAAAAAATGCAAGAATGCCTTTGATTCATCCTTTCTTTGCATCCTGAGCCAGATTCACAGCTAATGCATAGCCTCATTTTTCCATTCATACCTATCTAGCGATGATATTCTCTACAACTGGCCTGTATTCTTAGCAGGGCTAAGAATAAAATTGTAGACCCAGCCTCAGTACTTTCCAGACCCCTACACAAGTATGTAATATGGCGAAGGGTCATAGAGCTGCCCACGTTTCTACCCTTTGCCCAACCACATCACTTCTCCATCCACCCATGAGCTGAAGATTTGCTCCAGTCACCGAGGTAGCTGTCAGGCTTCATGCTTCAAGCCTAGTGCAAAAGCTCAGTTAAAACCAGAAATGCATGCACAAATTCTGACCTCCAGTGAGAAAAAGAATGCATGTTTGTGCTCCTTTTAGCTTTATTGGTTTCCCCCCAAATCTGTTAATTTCACTATACTTTTTTCTGACTTACTCCAAACTCACAACTTCGGAATAATCACATTTGCAGCTCTGCTAATTTTGCTGCTTTGGGAACATAGCAAAGTCTGGCTGCCACAACTGTGGTTCTTCTGTGTTCAAAACTGCATCACTTATGTATTTAAAAATACATATGATATTTATAAAGCCTACTCAAAACATTACCAAATTGTCCCATTCTCATGTTTTCATGACAATTTATATGTTTTCCATATGGGCAAATGCTGACAATATGATACAAGCTTAATGGAACAAACTGTGGTTTCTCTTTATTGTCTTGGCATCAAAAATCTACACTTGCATGAAAATAACTCTCTCCAATATTTTCCAGGGATGAATTTTCATTAAAGCAATATTAAGTGCTGCCCTCTCTCTCATTTTATTCCAAAATAAGCCAGGAATTTTCACTGCTTACCTCACCATCATATCTGAGAGCACTATAAAACTACTGAAAAAAGCAGCTGATATCCAGACAGTGCAGACTTACTGAGCCGAGTGCTCTGTAACCTATTGTGAGCTCCACAGAAAGACTCGGGGGGCGGGGGGGGGGGTGCCTCATTCTCTATCCACAGGCAGAGAGAAGTCATTCCTCCTACACCGCCCTTCTATTTCTGTTTTCTCCCTCCAACTCTCCAGAAGCAGGAAGAGTTAATGCCTGCAAGCATTAGGAGAAGGCTGTGCTAAAAGACTAAGGCTGAGAAAGCTGACAGTAAATGATTTCCTTAAAAGTTCCCAAAGACTCCAGTGTGGCACTGAAAAGAGCTATTATTCCTATACTCCAGCAGCATATGTACTTCAGCCATCCCCATCCAGTCTCTGCCTCCCTCTTCCTTCCTCACTGCAGAGCTGTCCTTTCCTTCTACCTTTCTCCTCCTTCAATTACTGCAGTCCTAATGTAGAGAAAGCTTTCCCTGACCTGAAGCTCCTGGGTAGGCAGTCAGATAAGCTAGCTTTCTCTTCATTTAATCTAGCTCCTACACACCCTTCACAACATGACAGGCATGTCAAATGAGCCATCCGCCAGGCCAGTGACAGCAGTTTCTGGGGCATAAGAGAGGCAGTTGATGGAGAGGAGATTGTTGGAGGGAGTCAGGAAGACAGGAAGCCATAGGTAATATCACGAGTGCCCTGCTGAAAGCTGACAGCTTAATGGGTATGATACCGCTGGTTTTTTTACGTACCTCAAGTTTTGGTCTTGAATAATGCACTTACTACTGAGAAGTTAAAGTAGGAAATAGATTTTGCCAGAGTTAATAACACAGGCTAATAGAAGTTGTGGGTAATAGGCACCACCTCAGTCACAGTCCAAAATTTGTTTTAACTTCCTAAGAGGTGAGTGTTGATGAAAGTTGCTGTGCTGATGGTACAAAAGCAAGTTAGTTCATCCACAGCATAAGCAGCTTGTATCATACACAAACCTCGTCCTGGACAGCCTATCTCTAGGATAGAGATGGTTATTGAGCAATCTGTTTAAGAACCAGATTAAAAGATAGCTGACTCAGATATTCTCTGAATGAGCTTCCTATTAACTAACTAGAGATATTCAACCATGAGTTAGAGCTTCTTCCCATTAGGAGAAGAAAGCAGCACTTCCACCAACTGTTCTCTTCTGAGGTGACTCACCCCAGTGACACCACTGTCCCTAGACGTGCATATGGTTCCATTCGTACCTCCCACGTCTGGCGGGGAAATCTGCAGGGAGCACTAGAAAAGTGCATGGATTGTCACTCCAGTTCTTAGCAAGACTTCTTTCTTGCCAAGTGCCTTTCTATGCATGGGAAAGGCGCTTCAGCACAGTCTTACTGCCTTCTGCACAACACACCACACCATCCGGTCCTCACAGCAAACACTAACGCTTCTGTGAACGTAAATAGGAGTGCAGATCAGCTTCAGCAGAAGTTTTCATTGTTGGTATTCTGCAACTTACTGTATTCTGTTTATTCTGACTCTTGTTTTCATCAGCCATGATCTTCATTTTCTTCATTTCATTACATTTCCTTTAAAGGAGCTTGTGGCTGAGGTCTAAGAAAGTTCAAATAATAATTACTTTCATCTTCTTCCTTAGCAGGTTTTTTAAAGGTTTTTTAGATGTCTCAGTGACATTTACAAGATGAGCATTAACAGAAACAAAATGAACTTTAGAGGAACAGAATCTAATAATGACTTCTCTCTACTTTTACTTCTGGATCGTTTTCATATTAGGTACAGTACACATATATAGCTTAATTAGGACAAATTCTCTGCTAGCATATGATCTCATCCTTTGCAAAACTATCAAAGCTAGTAATGTTGAATAGGCTGTAAATCAATCTGATATTTGCACATAGTGTTGAATCTCTCTCACCAATTAAGCATGGTTGTGGATAAGCTCCGGATCCAAAAGTTCACGTGGTGAAACTTTTGGCACAGAGCTGAATGTTCTCCATTAAGAAGTACTGCACGGAGTCATAAGCTATATTCTGCACTGGTTCATTTATCATCTAAGCAGAGTCTTGATTAAACACCTGTCTGTTCCCCTTATTTGTCAATAGCTTGTATATCAAGGAACTGATTGCAGAGTAACAGGGGAAAAGTTTGCAGACAGGAATCTGCTGAGTCTATTCTGTAAAATATAATGGAATTACTGAAATTAGGTAAACTTATTGGATGGACTCTACTGCAATCATCACCTAATGTCTAAAAACTGAACAAAATTGCTCATTTATTCATGGAGCAAGTTGTCATCAGGCTAGTGATGATTCACATAGCACGGAAATCCAATAATCGACATAGTTTGATTTTGAGCTTTCATTTTAGTTCTTCACGATCAAAGTGATGTAATAGTGATCAAAATCATTAATATTAAATAATTGTGTTGCAATAAGATGAAATAGTACAGAATATAGACCATTGGGCACTCTCCTAAGGGATTTTTTTTAAAGAAAATTAACAAGAATTCCGTTAGCGGGGAGAATGAAAATGGAGGGGAACAGGAAGACTGCTGCCTTTTCTCCAGGCCATTTAGAAGTGCTAACTCTCCTAGGGCAGCCTGACCCACGAATTACAGAGAACTGAATTCCTTGCTTTTCACAAATCATTTGTAAATCATTTTTTTCAGATTATTCATCATACTATTTAATCAATTTTAGTTATGTTCAAATGTTCTTTTTCTTCTGGCAGTTTTCTGCTTTTCACCCTTACAACTTGCATTACAGTTAAAATACAACCACCCCCAAAAGTCCTGATACATATGGTCACTAACTTTGTGTGCCATTTGCTAAGCATTTTATGAAACAGAACCGCAGCACATGTATCAACAAAAACAGACAACAGAAGTTGTTTCAGGAATGATAATAGGCAGTGGTCATATCACTTGCATTCTTACCAGGAAATTCAACAGTTTTATCCGCCGGACAAAAGGGCTTGATCAGCCCTGGTAATGAAAAGTGAGCCAGAAAAGAAAGATTATTTTAAATACTTCCTACAGAAAGATTCCAAGTGTCAAAGGACACAACATGATTTGGAATCTAAAGCATTCCCTTCTGATTCTTTTTTCTTCCATACAAATGTATTTGAGATGTACAAACACTCAAAGCCTAATCCCTTTTTTTTTTACATAAATTTGATTTTTCTACCTTAATTATTGTTTATATTGTGCATCATTTAGGTGTGATTATGTTATATTTAAGTATTCCTAAATTAATTCACATTAATCTAGTTACCTAAATTACATTTGAAAATTTATTTTAATGTGACATCCTGTTAATTTGTTCCTTTGGTACTTCAATCCTGCATCCCTGGGGCAATGCAACCGTATCCCATCTCTAATGCAAGAGTTTCAAAGCTCCAGTACGGCATAGAAACTCAGGATAGTAGGAATTGCCATACATGCTCAGAATCACAGACCATATTGTCTAACATCCTGTCTCCTGCCGGGAAGATGCTCCAGGGGAAGGTGGAAGAAACACAGCAGTAGGCAATAACGAAATATAACTTGCAGTTTAGTCACTTGACGCAAACAAGGAAAACACCATACCAGTGATTTTATGGATAGGTACCATAAAGGCAGAGATGAAAAAAACAACAAGTAACAGTTTTAAGGAACACTACTATGCTTCTTTTCTCTAAGTTTTCATTCTAACAACTTTTGATAAACCCTTGATAAACCTTGATACTGCAGCATAAGCTACAATTAAAATTACTTTTCAGAACACAGCTTTTCGAAATGTGCACTTACTCTATATAGTGCTTTTTAACAAATGCTGTCCAAGTGGCCCACAAATTTTTGATCAGAAAAAATCTCTGCTTTTGCTTACACCTGCTTAAATCAAGAGTAAATTTAATTGTACTGCCTTTGGTTTAGAATGGCATAATGAAAAGCATAATTCAGCCATTATGCAACACTAGGACATACCTATGCAGTATGTATAAAACATGCAGAGGTTCATCATCTTTGCCAACAACTGAATTACAGCAATCCAAGGCCTTATATATAGGGAACATGCCCTGATAAAAATCACAGTTACAAAAAACCCCACTTCCCTTACCCTCGCATAAGCAGAGCATTGCACTAGGGCTGAAAGGGCTTAATCTTCTTCCTCTCTGTAGATTGGACTTCAGCCTGCACAAAAACTCAGAAGGAAGACCTTCGTTCCCCTTCACTGAAAACTTTCATAGTAACCCTCTCCCAGCCTTTTCATGAGAAGGCCCTGCATAAAGGAAGATACTGAATGAAGGTTTAAAATGAACTTCCCAAAAAAGCATAGGTCTTCCGCAATAAAACCTGTCTCAAAATTTGCAAATATCAGAAAATAAAGAAAAAAAAATTTGGGAAGAAGGGAAGATCTCCTTGAAGCACATGAAACCAAGCCTTCTAGCAGTGACAAGACAATAGCTCCACATAATGATTTTTTTTTAATATTTTTTCGTTACCTAAAAGAAATCCAACTTCAAGATTTTTTCAGAAAACTATGTTAGGAATGTCACATGATGGCCCGGAAACTCAAAATCTTTTTAGTTCTACACCTTTTGCGTATACATTAGAGTACAGTCTAATAATCACTTATTTGTCAATATCATATTTTTCTCCCACAAACTCAGACAGATGTAATATCTTACAATATTTTTCATTGCCATAATGGCCCAGTATGTCTTTACTGACATTTATATGATTAAATTCTCATCTCTCTACAGTAGATATTTTATTATTTTAGTCAGCAGTCATATACTGTAGACATTCTTTTCAACCAGCAGCACTGCTGCCTTTAGTTCAATTTCAAGATGAGATTTTACTTTGATGCTACCTTAGCTGCAAACACAGGTATCCTGCCAATGCCAGTCACACCTCACAATTTTCCTGAGCTTGCAAAGATATCTGACAAGTAGCCACACTGCACAACAGTGACCACCAACCCATGGTTAACAAATAACTGCAGTTTTTAGATGAAAAAAATTCTGGAATGTTTTCTCAGTTCTTGGGAAACAAAAAATGCATCAAGAAAAGAGGTTTATTCTGCCTTATAAACTCCATTAAAAATAATTCCCCAGATCACCAGCCTGACTTGAAACTTTAATGCTCATAGCTGCAGTGCACACTTCATTTCTACTGTCTGAGCTAAAACCAACTGTGCCATTGAATTATAAAACTAGTCACTAGACGCTCGCTATCCAAATGTTGACAGATCAGGAAATCCGTGCTTTGCGTCGGACCATGGGAATAGAGTATAGGCTAGTGGTTGAAGACAGCATAGTTAAGAACGCAGATTTGGCTCACACATGTGGAAAAGCTGAGACAGATAATTTATTTGTCACATATACAACTAACAGACTCTCTGGCAAATACAAAGTGTTCGACAGCACAAGATGCAACATTATCTGAAGTGATATGATAATTGTACTTCAGAAATAGTAGCTGAGGATGCAGTCAAGAGACGCCTCTTAAGGGGACTGTATAAGTGTGACATTTCTTACCTTTCGGATACTTAACCTTGCACTTGCAACATGCTTTTACCATCAGCACTGTTGAAGGAGTGTACAGAAGAAAATGGAGCAGAAAGGAACAGCACTGAAAACAATACTGTCTAGTAAGGAATTAATTAAGGAAAGATGGACAAAACTGGCCGTAGGAAATGTATTATTTTGTAATGTCCAGAAAATAAACTGGAATATACAGTAATATTACTTCTCACAAATAAACGGAGTATTATTTATAGTGTAAATGGGTAAAAACTACCCAGCCAGAGCTTTCCCAGCCTGGTATCCCCCCCACTATCTTTCTTGAATGACCAAATAACAACGGATTTCCCTTTCCATTGTCATTTCTCATCCTTTGAGAAGTAGGCAGTTAGAGCTTCCAGCCAGGCCAGAGAATTTACTAGTTACTATATTCATTAGCATGGCCAAAACTGATTTAAAATTTGTTTTGTAAAAACATCTAATTTTCTGCTCTAACATGCATATTAATATATGCACGGTATTTCTGTGGCTCACACTGAACATACTAGCTGAAGTTGTTCTTAAGGTTCCTTTTCTGTGTAGGGAAGTTACTGCTTTGGCTCAATTTTTGTTTATGGAGACACCCCATTTCTGACTGATAGAGATAAAAAAACCCCCACCAAACCTCCTGCGAAAATGTACTCTTAAATTAGAAGCAAAAGCAAAGGACGTGTTCACTGAGATCAGATTCAATCCTGAAATGAGGAAAGTCAGTTTAAGATGAAAAAAAAAAGAAAATTCTGCTGTTGACATATGGCCTTCCTTTGAACACAAGACAAGTAACTTTGAAACTGTTTCACTGTACCACATATAGGGCCCTGCAGGGCTTTTTCAGCTGAAAATGAAAGCTCCCAGTCTGATCTGGACAGCACTGGGATTTCAGAAAGTAGGCACCTAAGTGCAGAAGCATAATTACAAATGATGAAAAATAGATGGAAAGAGCTTGGTTTAGTGGTCAAAGTTAAAAAGGAGCTTGTAAGATCTATATACAGTAAAAAGCCTTAATGCTTGTGTACTGAAGAGGTTGACAAGAAAATCAGTGATACACAACAGAATATGGAATATCACAGTATTAAAGTATTGGTATTTCTAACAGTAATACTACCTGTAATACTACCTTAATGACTTTCTACTAGATGTTATATAATGTAATTAATCTGTTGGAACATCTGTGTGTGACACTTAGAGTGTCATCCCTAAAACCAGATTTAATCAGACATGTAGGCTTTAAAGACTGATGGAGGTTTGACATCTCTC
This sequence comes from Dromaius novaehollandiae, assembly GCF_036370855.1. Classification (NCBI taxonomy): domain Eukaryota; kingdom Metazoa; phylum Chordata; class Aves; order Casuariiformes; family Dromaiidae; genus Dromaius; species Dromaius novaehollandiae. Next base: position 24,400,231 of record NC_088105.1, on the reverse strand, counting down.
ATTAATTAGAGAATTTTGTGAAGACCTTTAGATGGCTTTCTGCAAACATGAGCACCTCAATACTTTTATAAATCAGGTCTATGTCTACTTGAACCCATGATGTGGATCCTACATTAAAAAATACTGCTACATATGAACCACCACTGCAGCTAATTGTAAAAAATATTTATTCCATCTATGTAACTGCAGTACTGAAACATATAACACATAGCCACTTCAGATTTACAAACCTTTTTTTCATCACTTCTAGAAATACCCTGATCCCTTTTCCATAAAAAAAAGACACTCACAGAAAAAATACATTCAGAAAATGGAGGCCAAGTCTTTGGAGCCCCATATGCTTCAGAACATAGGTAGCCTTAAAGCAGTACTATTAACCTCCCAGAAATGTAAGAAAATTTTGTCTTTAATAACTATTTCGTACTGTGTGACATGCAAAGAGTCTGCTGGCATGTTCTCGGTCCTTTATACGAAGAAAACATAAGAGGAAACTTTAGGGAAACAGGAACAGATCAATGCCGGACACGCAGTGGGAGTTCACTGCAGATTGTAAAATGTGCCTAAAGGAAATTGTTCAATTTATTACTTCTTATTTAAAAAGCAGTATACACCTTTGCTCAGTGCCTGGAAAACAAAGAGCATATGTGTAGGGAAGGCAGAAGATTGAATGTTCCTCAGCTTGCAGAACTTACCCTCTCTCTTCACAGAAATATAAAAACACAGAATTGTATACCCCTTGAATTTGTAATTAATCTTACTATAAATTATTTCAATTACCTGCAACATTGCTGGAAAAAATATTTGCCTGAAAACTCTAAAATGCTAGTATGATAAATGGATTTTTTATTAATTTTAAAGATAAATATAAATAAAATGTAGGGACTGCTTGAAGTATGCCTCACCTAACAATGTTCTTATGGATTCAACCATAAGCAGCAGTATGTTTGTCTTCTCCACTGAGTAGAGGGGTAAATGATCAAAATTTCAATAATTATCAATGACATTGGATGATCAGCTCAAGACATCATAAAGAAGCTTGATTTCTGAAAGTCTTAAGCATCTTCGAAAATCAATCTCTAAAACAGGCACCCAAATCACTCATCACTTTTGAAAAATAATTTGTTCTCTGAAATGGCAAAATAAAGAATCTGATCCTGATGGCCACATCCATAAGCATAATGGAAAACAATGAGGATATTAATGTGACTAAGGGCAGCAGAACAGGCATATAGAATGGAAACGGCCCAGTCCCATCACCATTCATAAGCACCGACTTGTTCAGACTATGTGTTTTAATGGGGACAGACACAAGGTATCTTGAGTGGTTTTAACGAAAAAAGGTTGCGCTACCCACCATTGACCCAGGGTGGAAGAAGGGCTGTCTTTGAGCATTTGAAGGTGCACAATAAAACCTTGCTACTGGTCCTCCATACATAGCTTCTTGCAATGAAGTTAAAATACGGCTTTTTATACAAGCCATGTTACAAGATAATTTCTCCTAAAAAATAAACTCGTAAAAAATGCTTTTAAAAAAATTCCTGATCTATGTTTTCAGCCCACATAGATATTAAACCTAGTTTCCTAGACCCTGAAAAGCTAATTATGCATTCAATTAGAGTTTCTTAATAAAGATTAAAACTCTGAAGTCTATTACAAGCCCATATTTAATTCAACTGCCATTTTATCCATGCCATGAAAGTGTGAGTGGTAACAATGAATATAAATTATAATACATGCCATAGAGTGAATGCTATTTGTCCAAGTACGTTACTATAAAGAATTAAATTTTGCTATCGGTTCCATAATCTAGTTAAAATTGGTATTCTTTATTTGGTCTTTCAATGTAGTCCAATTTCCTACTTTGAAAAACAAATTCTAGGGAATAAAGAAAAGAGATTAATTTATCATTAAGACTCTGCTTAATTGAAGTCAATTCCGAACAAACTTGAATTCAATTTCTGCTCATTAAATTGAATGTGCTCTGCGTTTCTCTCTGCATTGCTTTGAGCAAGCAGCTGAGAACAAGGGACTAACATCAAAATTATTAAATTGAGGAGATTTTATTTGGTCTTCACATGCCAGAGCTGCTTTGATGAGGAGCTGTTTTGGCACTGAAAGGAAACGAGAGCAGCTGGAGGAAAAATCAAATGAAACTAAGCCTCGGAAAATTGAAGAAAACGCAAGCTTAATAATATTTAATAATTAAATTTCCACAAACAATAGCGGCAAATGAAGTAATCTGCAAAGTCTGTGAACTCATTTGCATAATTGATGCCGGTCCCCTGTAAATGAATAATGAAGATAATAAAAGATGTTGCTAAAAATGGGCACAATAACAGCAAATTTCATCAAGCCGCGCTCTCTGATTAATCTGCTCTTGCAAATCAGCAGTGAGAGGGGGACGTGTGATCACCCGCGCCGCGGCTGGCAGCAGGCAGCAGCCTGCCCTTTCCCGCCGCCCGGCCCCGGGCGCCCGCGCCCGCCCGCCGCGGTCTCCGCGCAGCCCGCCCGCCCCAGGGCCGCCGCCCCCCGCCGCCCCCCGCCGCCCCGTGCCCTGAGGACGCGCCGCCTCCCGCCCCGGCTTGCAGCTGGCGGCCCCGGGGCGGCACGGACCCGCAGGGCTGCCACGCACCCGCCTCCGCCGTGGCCGCAGATGGGCCGAGGCCCCGAGGCTGAGCGCAGGGCTGCCACTGCCCGGCACCGGCCTGCGGGGAGGCAGCCGCCCGTCGCCCGCGGAGGGCAGGGACGAAGCTCCGCTGTCCAGGCTGTCCTGGGCTGAGCACCCTGCCGCGGTCAGTGGCCTTCCTGGGACATGCGTTGCCTCACTGCGGAAGTACCTGGTGACGTCCCAATCTGTTACTGCCTGGCCGGGCCTGCAGCGCTAGAGGAGGTCTCGCTGGGTCAGCGCTGCACCTGGAGCGCCTGCCTAGCCTGGCAATGGTGCCATCGCTCATTTATTCATAAGAATAAGGCTGGCCATATGTGTAACCATCTACACTTTATTTAGACGGATGCAGCGCCTCGTGGCTCTGCTCAGACTCATGGCGCAAGGCATGGCCCATCACTTAAGAACAAATGCCACAAGCATATATTGCTGGCCATTTTGTAATCTAGATCAAATGTTGGTAGCCATAAAACAGTATTTTTAAACTACTAATACTCAGTTTACCCTGACTTAGCTAGTCCCACAAGAGGCCAACTCTGCAGTTTTTCCCGCATTAATTAGTGCTTTTCACAGCACTCTGATTTTTCACAGATCACAAAAAAACGTAGAAGAAACGAGCTATGCCACTTCCTGAAGCTGATGCATAGGCTGGCAGTGGACGCTACACACTGAAAATGGGAAAGCATTCTGAAAAGTAACATCTTTTCATGATACCACCACCAAAATGTTTAGAAGCATTTAGAAATAAACATTTAGGAAGAAATTATTTCATTGGGATTACTCTCATGGGTATTTATAGAATCAGGCTCCAAACTGTTAATGTGTAGATAAAATTTAACATTTATTGTTTTGCCTTCAACCAGTGATCTCTCAGACCAATGAAACATTACAGTGATTGAGAACTTCTCACTGTATGTAATACTTTTTGTACCCAAAACACAAGATACCCTATTGTGTTATTTTGCTCAGAGTCTGGATCCACCTTTAGAAACAGCAGTTGTTTGAAGTAAAAGGCATGTATTTTATTGCAGAATGGAAACTTCAATACTAGACACACCAAAGAAAAGCTTTTTATATCAATCTAGTGAAAAAGAAAAAAACAGATTATTTCCTCATGTTTATGCTCATTTGCAAGCTACAATTCGGTCTACTTAACTTGGCCAGCTTTAACAAGTCTCATAAACCATCTCATTCCTTTAAACATAAAGAAGAAAAGTCTGCTCTTAGTGGTAAATATATCCCCTTCATCTTTCCTTTTGCACTGATACTAAACAAGTGTTTGGATCTAGTTATTAAATCTATACACAGTATTATACAGATATGCTATACAGTTCATTTGATATATCTTAATTCAGACAGAAGTACCAGGGGCAAATTGCATTCAGCATATATAAAAGTAGTTAAGCCATACAACATCATATCAGCAGTTTTTTCAGGAGTTTGACAAGGAGCACAATAACCAAGCTTAAGATACTGGCAAAGCCTGGATGGCAAGAAAGAACAGGGTTTAATTGTTTTATTAGGCATCTAGGGTGTTGTTTCATTAGTGAAAAAGGAACAGATCCCACTATATAGATCACAAATCCAAATTGTACAGCTAGGAGGAAGCCTTTTAATCATATTTGTGTTTTCATAATACTTGCAGAATAATTCATTTCCTAGCATAAGTCAAGACAGCTTTTGAACTGCTATAAACTCAGCAACTTTTGTCATTGAACACAAGGGTTATCCTCTTGGCTGTGGATTGCTGAAGCACAACATCCTCTGGCGGTAAGCCCAAAACAGCCAAGATCCCAAGGGGAGCACAGAGGTGCACACAGCAGGGTTATCTCAGCCACGATGCCACGTGCTACACAGCATGCAGACTCTGGAACAGGACTAAGGAGCCTTGGACTACAAGCTACACGGAAGCTTGAGAAATTGATTCCAGGTGAAGTTTCAAGCTGGAAGAGCACTAGTGTGAGCTTCTAAAGGAAAGGCAGATGGCCATGCCAATTTGTAGGAAAAAAAAGTCAATTGGACTAGTAAATCAAATGCAGGATTCTCTCCTTCATTCCCTCCTTCCTCACTGCCAGCCAGAGCTCTCAACCAGCCAAGACCCAAAGCTGGGATGCAATATGTGACAAGTTCAGAATTAGTTCTATAGCTTCGATATCATGATTAATCATTTTCTGTCTAAAACACGTTCAACAATAAAAGTGAATAGACGCCAAACATGCGTGAAACAAGAATATACTAGGGGCTAAATGCAGTGGCATTCCTTGAAATTAGGAAGTCTTTAAAAGTATGTTGACAGGCCTGAACAGTACCCGTTACAATCAAAGCAAATGAAAAGGTTGGGGGGGGGGGGGGAGGGGAATCGTAGTCATGTATTTGAAAAAGCAAGAAGCAGATGTTTGATCGTTTTAAGAAATGATAGTTGCGGTCTTCAGATAATAATATATGTTGATATAAAATTTATTCTATTTTGAAGAACAAGAATAATCTTTTATTTCCTTCCCTTTTGAGCACTATCATTGTTGCTCTTTGTTAGAAGTCATTATCAAGAAATCTCTGTCTGAGAGTAGGACTCAGAATAATTAGATTTAGTCCAGTCCAGTCCAATGACTCTGGTACATTGACTCAAGACCTGACCTTTGTTGGCTAATTAATTAAAAGGACTCTGTATCAGATGCAAGTGTTGTGATTGTTTTTAATGCCCTACAGCAATCTTAGGTTAGAGAAAAAAGATTCTAGATGTTAGTCTCGGCATGCATTTTATACACCTACTATTAATACAGGTATTCCTCATCTTTAAACATGAAGATGAACAACTGTGTTTTTAATTACTTATCTTTCCATCCAAAATATTGTTTGGAAATGAATTAGGTAAGCTCTCACCTCAGTGAAACAGTAATTTAGAGATGCTGAGACTGATGCAGTATCTCGCTCAACCTGTGATCTAAGAAAGACTTTAATTTGTGTCCTTTTTTAATTCCTTCCTTTCCCCTTCCTCTCTCTCCATTCTGATTCTGAGACTGCCTATGTAATCTCTGTTTTGTCCTCCAGTGTTCCCCCCAAAGATTGGCAGAATTTAGCAAGTCTTGCAGGAAATTGTTCTATTGTCAGCTTCACTTGATCTCAGCTGATCAGTTTTCAGGGAGAAGCAAACTGTTCTTAATACCGATGAGCTCACAGATTGCACCAACTCCCATTGCAATGGGAGGAAGAGACTAAGGCTCTTTCTTCCTTCTCTCCGGACTTTTACAGCCCCTAAATGGAGGTTGTGGGTTCTACCTGCAAAGTCACTCAGCAAATCTAACCAATGTCTTTATAGGCTAAGTCAACCTAGGAAGCTGTGTTAGACCTTTTCATACTTGCTTTTATCATTCAGCTGCCATGTTTCCCTCTATAACTATAGCCAAGTTGTCAATTTAATTGCTAGGAAACAGGTTTTCTTTGACCACTCCAACTGTTTATTTTCACTGCATCTTGAAATTGCATATGATAGTCCTCTATGCTGACTGGCCCTGAAGATGGTAAACTTCAGCTGAGAGTCCTATAGTGTTTCTAAAAAAGAAAAATTAAAATTTTACTGGCTGACAGCAGTTCTATCATATTTTTAGAACAGATTTCTTCCTGTAAGAGATTTTTCTTTAAGCCTCAAACCATTACATTGCTTATGCTGAGTCTTGTTGAAACGTTAATATTTTAAATGTTCCTTTTTCATTTTTATTTGCTTCTCTATAGCTTTTACTATGCTAGTAACAGGACTAAGCAGGTAAAAAGCTGTAATGTACACTTCTGACCATGGCTTAAAGATTGTTAAAAAAATTGCTAGAGATTGCATTTCTTATCCCAATTCTCATAACTAGAGTTTTGGCTCATTCCGTTCTGTATTAAGTCATAGATAGTGAAATTTGGTTAAGTTAAAAAAAAAAAACTATCTAAAAATAATGCTGTCACTACAAAACACTAGATTCTGGAACAATTTCCCTTAGTTTGTTCGTCATCAATGGATCACTAATTCTAGGCGGTACTTTCAATGACGCTCCCTCAGAGGGACAATATTACACAATGACTTGTATGATCTTCACCTTGTATGAAGAGAATGAATAAAAAAAATGAAGTTCTTCACTGTGAACTACACCAGGCTACCTATTTTCATTTATAAAACTTTATTTTACTTTGACAGTCTGAAGGTTAAATTAAGTCCGAGTTGTCTGCTCTTCTCTTGTAAAACCAGTGGGAAGACCTAGTCAGCTCTTACATGCTGCCTCTTAAGATTGTAAAGGAAGTTATAACATACGGCCCAAAAATGTTAAAACTCTAACACTAGTAAGTGTCTAAATCATAGACTCATCTGAAAGTTTCTGACCAATGATACTGTGCCCTGACAAGAGCATACAACAGTGCATTACTGATACAGAGCAGCTGGAAATAAAAACGAATTAAGTTGCTGTTTCAAAATGGACAGACATTCTCAGTGCTGCATTTTGAATGCCATGCAATGCTTCCTACGCGTTCCACAACACATGGCTACATACCTCCAGTAGAAATACTGTTCCTGAGCCAGCAATTAACAGGAGTTAAGTTCCTGTACCCATTTAAGGATTTGATCCAAGTACTGGATTCATTGCCATTTCTTAACAGAAGAGAAGGTTTTGACCACTCTGACATTAAAAACGCATATAAGTGTGTTGGACATGCATATCTTTTGGCCTTCTTAGCAGTAAACTGAGTAGAATTTGGGACACACTCTGCATCACAGATTTCATAAATGCCCCCTCCACATCATCACTGAATCTTAACTGAATTCACTTGGGAGAACAAAATTTTTCTAAAGAGTGAGGATTTTTAGAAAAGCTGAAGTTACAAGGCTTTTAGCTGAGGTTACCAGAATCTTTATGGGGAGAGGCACATGTTATTGCAGTCATATCACAAAGTGCATACAGCGCACTGGGCAGCTACACTGGGAGAGCACAGCCCGCTTTTTCCAGAATAAACCTATAAAGCAAACTGGAGATATTTGCTACTAGCTCATACAGAAATGAGCCCAGAGTCTTTTGAATTATTTGTTCAGTGCTTTGGCTGATAAAACATAACCTATTTATTATACTATTTATAGCTCATTGTTCAAATTTTACCTGCTTATCATGGAAGGCTGCTATATTGTAACTAAATGTAAATCTTAAATACACAGAGTCTTATCAACTATATGTAGAATATTTTTTAAAACTGTATGTTCAGTTAGAGACTGACTACTTGCCTTAATTTATGCAAATGTAGCCTATAGCTAAAAGCTTTGTATATTTGTTTCCCGATGGTATTAGTATTCAAAAAACAGGACATTCTTTCAAGGGCACTTTATAAACGCAGAACTATAATTTATATAGCAAATTAAAGCTCATATAAAATGTGTGCACTGAGGTATAGATTAACATATTTAATTTCAATATTACCTGCAAACCTATTTTTTTTCATGCGCTGCTCTAATTAGCCATATAAAATCAAGTCAGTGTATTGTAAGCAATTATTTTAGTGGGAGTAGAAAGAGAATCTGAATTAAATATATGGTAAGAGATAATATCTTATGGAAATTAATATACTCATTTGTATCAAGAAAAATGTGTTCTAGTTAAATTTTATACGACAGTTTGGAGTTCAAAAATGTGACTCATTTAGAAGTTGTAGTTTTATAGTTACTAAGATGTTAGACTATGGAATTGCTTTTAAGATCCTTATTAATGTGCCAGTGCTCATTCTTTGATATCTACAGATTGTCAGTAACTACTAATGTCACTTCATATTGTGAAATTTCTCCTATTATGAATATTCACTCCCCCTACAGTCAAATGTGCAAACTGTTAGCAACTTTGAATGTTGTAAGAAGTTTTTCCTCCATCACTTAAAGGTACACATCATGCTTGGCTTTTTATATTTTTACTTTTGCAACTAGAGAGAGAATTAAATGAAGGCAAAAACAGAAATGTAATTTTTGCTTTAAAAGTAATCCTATAAAAAGTAAATTTATCCTTCCCATTTTACCCTCAAAAAGTCTGAAAACTAAATATGAAAATAATGTTTAAGGAATGAGAAAACAAAAAATGATCCATGTGATAAGGAACTTTAGTTGGCTCCTAATGCAGTTTCCTATTGTGTTGAGATGCAGACAGCAGAAACCATTTTCTAGCAGTAAGAGCATTTAGCTGATCAAGCTGCTGTAATTCAGGATTTTGCACTCAATTTCAATTGTAGAGTCAGCAATATGTGCCACAGTTAAGCTCCTTTTATAAGCTGGATAGCGGACCCAGACATTTCCTCCTGCTCCTCCCTCACAATCTCAGGATCTCCAGTGAAGGCCAATACTAACCACATGGAAGCCCAATGCCTGCAAAACTATCCTCAGGCCCTAAAGCAACTCTCCCCCATGCCTTGGCATGGAAGCCGCCATCTGACATCGCTGTGTCTACCTCAGTCTGCCCTGGGAGAAAGATAACAAGGAATTTTATTGCTTGGAAGGGCCAACAAAAACAAGTAAGCATGTAAATACAAGTGCAGATAATAAAGCCTTCTAGAAGGGAGGTACAAAAAACTGAATTATGTTTTTGGCTTCCTGCCTCCAGCATCACATAAGAGTGATGCACAAGAAGCTTCCTGGATCTAGAACTGCAAAGAAAAGAGTTTTATCATCGCATGAAATTTCAAAACTTCGAAATGCTTTACTGTTTCATATCTGAATAATCCAGAGACCCCTATAAAAACACAGTGCACACAAGCATGTTCTAGTTCTTCCTTTAGCATTCCCTCACAGCCAGCTGAACATCCTGCCACTGGGAATCCTGAGGTAAGTTGTTCTCAAAACTTTCCACTGATGCCTTTTCATCTCATATAAACAATTTTCATAATTTGAACCGGTACCTGGACAGAGCACCAACTAGTGGCCAATTCTTAAGCAGCTGTATTTTTATATATTTATATATACGCACACACACACACACACATATGTGTATATATATATATATATACACACACACAAATAGGAAAATACATATATATACACACATATTCCTATGAAACAGCCAAATTTGGAAAAATAATCATCTCTAGTGAAACTCATTCTATTTAAAAAATCTCAAATAGTGTCCCCTAACTATAGGAGGAATAATCTTCAATCCTCTGTATTAAAGTGCACAAGTAAAAGAAGTGTGAATACAATATTTTTATTTAAAACTTCCCTTAACATTGCAGAACAAATTGGCAACATGGCCTTAACCCAACCTCTAGAAATATGTGGAAGGACTTCAGATGTGACAGCTAAAGCTTGCACTCAACATAAAGTGCAGTAGGAATGACAGAAAAAGTGGCAGACAAATTAAAGAGCTACCTCTGTTTTAGCAATTTTTTGTGACAGCATTTTAAAAGTTTGCTGGGCAATTGCTCTAAAATGACAGTGTGCTGCTGAGCAGGAAGTGTACTGAGTACATAAAAGAACTTGTCAATAGATATTTAAATAAGGACTTTCAAACTCACAGAAACTTTAGTGTGCCTCGTTAAGATATTAAATTATTTCAACTTCCACAGATGTGAAATTTTTTCTCTGCCAATTTTGCTAATTATCTATGACATTTATGTTTATGACAAGGAGAATTATATCCTTCAGAAAGGCTTCATTTCTGCATACTACTTACCAGTTCTACATACCAGTGGGTTAAGTCAACCCACTTGTAGTATCAAAATGAAAGACTAAGTGCTCAGATACAGAGAACTTCAGGCTCAGCAATGCAGTTTTGCATTTACTTTTTGTTCCTCGGTTTGTGAATCTAAGTCCAACTTTTGGGGGTATTCTCAAAAATTTATTTCCATGAAGCATTTTAAATACATCCCAGAGTTCATCCTATTGTAGCAGAAGTGATGTCAAACATAAGTATGAGTTGTGATTTTATTTCAAAAGAAAATGGCTTGCATAGAAAGCAAATGCAAATATTGTCATGTAACAGAAAACAGATTCAAGTAATATTACTACATATTGCTGAAATATTTTGTATCTGTGCTATATTACTTACCTTCTGTATGCTTTTTCTCACATATTTGCTCAAATTTAATAACTTACCATTTTGGCATTTTGGAACAGAGCCTTGCATGAGCAGTTTAAACATCTTCTGAAGATTTCAGTAAAAATGAAATAGGTTTTATTTTACTCCCACACACCGGAGAATTTCCAATCACTTTAAAAAGCACTGCCTTAATCTTCCCAGCCAAAGTGACTAGTGACATTTTTCATCACAAGGCTTTGGCTGATGAGAATGTGTTAGAATAAGAATGATCCAAACTTAGCTTGCATCAGAATTAATTGATTTTAATGCCTTTGGTAACAAATTTTAATCCTGGATAAACTCTGCTGAGGGAGACTCAAGGCACAAATAAATACAGTTTTTCACTTCCATGTCACTAGTCTGAGCCTATTCCACTTTAGTAGTGTCCAAATATTTTTTACTGCTGTAAGCTGCCCTGTGTGAAGTTAGCAGTAGGAAACCAGTAGTAAAACAGAAGAGAATCTGAGAGATACAAGAACAAAGTATTTTGTGATGTACTGAAAAGAACGTTTACGAGCTAAGACTCAATTCTATCCCACCTAACACATTTAATTTTAGCATGGAAATACAGGGGGAAAAAAAGTGCTATTCAAGAGGACTTCCTACCACCAGTACAGCAATTTCACATTGTGCCCTTTCCTCAGTCCTTTAGATGGGTTGGTACTTCATTCTTGGGGTAATGTCATGACTCATGTTTGCATGTTTGATCTTGCATTCTGTTGCTACAGAAGGGAGGCAATATGACAGCCTAGTTCCATGAATTTTCAAAATTCTTAAATATTTCTAGTCTTTTAAAGCAACACAGTTCGGTAGCACTGGTGGACCTAAAGCTAGTTCATCATTTTCTGAAATTAAATGTTTTTTAAAGCAACATAATACATATCACCCCCTGTAATTAGAGACAGGATAGGGCTGTGGTGAACATGTGCCCTATACTGGAACATATGCAAACCCAGATGCAGGTCACTTTCTGCATTCAGACAGGCAATACTTGGGGAGGATGTTACCAGCGAGATCGTACCTGGTCCTGTAATCAAAGACCACACTGGAACTCCACCGCATCTGCTCCAATGTATCACAAAGTCCTGCATCTGTCTGCCCCAATCCTTGCCCTCCACCTGCCTACAAAGACATTGCACTGCTAAACAGTAGTTCACAGGCACTCACGCACACCTTTCACAAAATATATCAAACATTCTACCTAAAGTACAAGACCAATTCCACTGTCTCCAATGCCACAAAGTTCTCTCTCACATCAAAAAACAGTTTTATTCAAATAGAGACTGCAGTATCTAAATTCATGTCAATAAGCACACCATTACGATAAACTAACAGAACCCTCTGAAGCCCAGGTTTCCATCAGATCCTGCAAACTTAGACCAATATGCAATAGGTCTGGTATTGGTTGAAAGGGTAATCCTAATCTGAAACTGGCTTTACTCAAACAACTGACTTCAGAATTTTGGGGGTCTGAGCCACATAATGTCATTAGCTTTTGACCCGTACTTCCAGTCCATGATTAGAACACAACTCTAAACATCTGGATGGTCAACAGCTTTACTGTCTTTTAGTATTCAAAGTCATCCTGGTTGATTTTGTAAGAAATAGACCAAACCTCACAAGATAGCTAAAAAATACAGTGCTTTTTAAAGTGATACAATGGTTATAAAACAATTCACACAGTGATGCATATCACTGCACATAAAATACGTATTTGGAATATTTGTACTATCTCCTCAGTCACACTCAAAGTGAGTGAAATAATCCAAAAGCAACAATACAGAATTAATAATAATGACATGAGAAGGTATACATCAACTACTATGTGCAACATAAAATAAACTTAAACCTAGAACACTAAGGAAATTCAGTAGTAAGACAACAGTTTTCCTCTGATGAGGATAAAAAAATTGCAATAGACATCTCTGTGACTGAGTTAACTTCTCCCTAGTTATAATAGTCCAAATGAAGTGTCAAAGATGGATTTTGTAACACATGTGCTCAATCTGCACACAGACAAAACTGCCATCAAAATAAATGGGAATCTCGCCTAAGGCTCTGATTCTGAGCATGTGCCTAACTTCAGGCTTAAGTAGCCCTATTGAAGTCCACAGGACCACATGTTTAAAATTAATCACATATAAATTTATGGGCTCAGGGCCTGAAGAGGGAGTTGGCTTAGAGTTTCCAAGAGAAGTTGCTCATAAAACTTATGTTAAGACTGCAATATCTAACTCTTCTAGTCTCCACTGAAAATATCTACCTATGCCCCATCTATTCCCTGAATAGCTCAAGCTTCCTATGGGCTAGGCGAAAAAGAGAACAGATACCCTCACTGCCTTAACCAGCTCCAGGGTTCATGCAGTACATGAATCGTTTTGTCCCAGGTCGAGTTCCACACCTTACCGTTGTTCTCAGATGGCACAAATATCTAACATGATAATGCTGGACCTACACTCATTAGTGCTTTGGTCTACGCAGTCTATGTTTGTAACAGTAACACACTGTCACTTAGGAGGGAAAAAAATCATTTTCTGACAGGCAAATTGTTGCTGTATCTCATTAGGAATGCTGTGTTTCTGTGCTGAGTTAAGACATACCAGTTGCAAAGTGTACTCATGATAATATTATCAAGATATTGCCGTATTTGAATATCATGTGAACTCACCACCAGAATAGCCCATTGTTATCTACCTGCTTGGAATTCAGGGAAGATACTGCTCTATAGTGACTCATGCACAAAGAAAAAAAAATACCTACTATGACTACATATTAGGAGATGTATTTAGTAATTTGTTTCTAGAAGCTTGTGATTTTACGGCTTAAGGGTGGAATACTTTGAAAGTTTCTGAGCCCACAGGGAAGGGTGTGTGATTTATCTGATAATGCAATCTGTCTACAGCATCTAATTCTTATAACAGAATGATCGATGTCTGACAAAATTTTATGAATCCCCAAGCCCAAATCAGTTATACTAGACCATTTTGTATGAATATGATAGTAGAAAAGGCCATTATACCCATTTTTTGACTCTTTTATACTGCTAGGCCAGTTCAGACAGTCTTTGTTTAATGAAGAATCACATCCTCCTAACCACCAAGTCTTCAGATGCAACAGAATTGTCTTTGACAAACTGAAGTGGCACAAGGGATTCAAAATCTCCTATGTTTGATGAAATTCTAACCTTAGGAGGTGTAAATATCTAATAGCTACAAATTTGGAAATATTTCTTCTCAATTATCTTAATGTAAAGTCAGTTCTTCAGTTATGGGTGGCTAGAAGATGGTTCCAGATAGCTTCTGAGGCACTGCCACGTGACAGAAAGTATCTCCGTTGTTAAATCACACTCTTAGGACTGCATGTTCATCTCTGCCACTGAAGAACTGGGCTTTCCACTACCTGCCTTGCCTCCTACCTTGGAACTCCTGCAGACATGGTGACACAGACCTGCAATACTCAGTGATCCCCATGACCTCACAGCTCACAACAGGAGGAACAAGCATGTTCTCTCCTCACCAAGCATACTGACTTGAGCTGCTAAGAAAAAAAGATGGCCAGTTTCTCATTACCCTTTTTCCTACCCAGTAAAAAAAATCAGTAAAAGAACACACATAGTGCATAAGAAGCATGTTTTCCTTCACTCAGAACAGCACAGGCACTTCAGTTGCATTGGATCTGGAGACAGAGAGATAAATAATTTCTTTCCTTTACTACAGCCTTCTTCATTTCTGCCTAAACCAGGTGCAGTCTAGCTCCAAAAAGATTGTATCAAAGTTTAATAATTGGATTGGTCTAAGCAATCTTTGTTTTAGTTTAATAATTTGCATGGCTTGCCTCTGCAAGTACTTTTTCTTGTGAATTCTGTTCTAATGTACCTGTCCTATATGCAGCAATATCTAATGATCAAACAGAAATTTTGAGATTTTTAAGAGAAAATTTTAAAAAATTGCAAAGAAAAATGTCCATTTACTAACATGCATATGAATCATTCCATTTCAGAGCTGAATGATGGTATTCCAGACTTTCTGGCTCTTTATTATTCCTCCTCCCCCCAGGCAATCTCGTGTGATTACACATCCTTGCTTTTGCTGTATTAGGCTTTCTCCTCCCTCAGCTACCCCTGTGAAAAATTAATCACAAAATAAAATGAAGAAACACGTTGTTAGTAGCCTGGTCCTAGGGGTTTCTCTGCCACTACCAAAATTGTCTGCCATGATGAGCCAGAAGAGCCTACCACCATTTAAAAAAAAGGAACCAGCACTTCCTTTTCCTCAAATATTTCCTCAGAAGTAGAAATAAAATAGGAAGGAAAGGAGGAAGGGAGGGAGGGAGGGAGGAAACTGGGCTCTATTCCTCTAAAGGGGAAAATATTTTTACAGTGTGTATAAAACTTTCCTTAAGAGAATCTAGAGGTGATGAAATATATCTATCTCCTTCAACTGTGAGGATCAGGGAACTGAAAAACAGCACTACAGAGAAAGGGAGTGGGACTGAGCAGGATCACAAGGCCACCTATCCACTCACTTACTACTACTACTACTACTGTAATTCCTTTTTGGTGAAAATGCCCTGAATTCTGGATAAATTTTTCACAGCTTCCTACAACTACTTACTGTGTTGCCCTTCAAGAAGGATATGTTCCTACTAGGCCTGCACAGAAATTTCAGTGCTATGATCAATACTTTCCAATGAATCTCTGCCATCCTTTCCACTCTAAAAGGAACACTGCACACTGATGTTGAAGAAGCAGAGCTTTCTTTAGATTTGTACTTCTTCAAGATCCTTACAGATACCAACTGTTTCTCTAGTACAGAATCAGCTCTGTTAGTAGTAGCTGGGAAGCAAGAAAGTCTTAGAATGTCTCTGCCTGATGCTAGGGAGTGCTGATCGTTCTCTCTGACCGAAAGAAGTCTTGAACATCATCTGACAGTGCAGTTGGTCTCACAAGCAATTCTTTGTCCCCATACTCTACTGCTCGTATATATACACTCTTTTGTGGGATTTTGTAGGGTCTGTACTGACACGAAGACAGAAACTTCGACTTTAGACTTTGGATTCCCACATACTGACATCCTTCCCTCCTGATGACATGGGAGATACAAAACATGAGTAATATCAATGCTCCTAGTATCCGGCATTTTCAATACAATAAAAACTTCCTGTAATAAAGAAGCCTAATACTTTCATCCTGATTTACCACCACTGACAAGGCAACCCCTCCTGATATACCTTACTGTAGATGAATGAAGAATCAGTGTCATTTATGTCAAGCTGTTACCTTGTAATTTTTTTACAAATAGGAGATTACAAGATCACTACAAATATTTTTAATGAAATTTAAAAACAGGTAAGTGAATTTAAGCCTCTAATTCTTCAAGAACTAAACCTTTAAAACTGAAGGACATATGTCACTTCTGAGGCATTCAAAGGGAATCTAAATCTTTCACCAGAATTTAAGCATTGTAGGAAAATGTGACAGTAGTAATAATACATGATATTATATACTGCTAGACAAGTTCGACAAATTACATCTGCTACTGAATAGATGTGGCAAGAGTCTGTATTAGAAAACTTCCTGCTGGGTCACAAACATACATCAGTAATGGTTTGTTTTCAGCACAAGAAAAATTGCCATTGTCATATTCCAAAGCGAGTGTAAATTGTTTTATTATGAACTCCCTGTTGGTCCCTGTTTAACTGAGAAATCATTCAATCTAAATTTATCTTCTCTCTGCGTGGCATTGCCATGTGTTGGTATCACCAAACTCTGCCTCAGTAACAAAAGATTATTCCCTTAAAAGAGAGACTGTATTCTTGACCTTAAGCAATCTTGCCATATGTTAACTCTTGCTTTACTTCTGCTTATTTTGAGTTTTAATATAAGGCTCTCTATTTTACAAAGTCAAAGCTTTACTGTTACTGATTCATAAGGTATCTTCTCCAAGCCATTCCACCATGCTAGACAATGAGACATTTATATTTTACATGTGTGTATATTAATATATGAATTCGAAAAATATAAAACATAATTTCCTATTTGTATGATTTCCTTAGTTTTCACAGAGAGACAGTCCCACTCCAGATCAGCAATCATAGGTATACCTATTCCTGCCATCCTTTATTCAAAACACTTTTCAGTTTGATTTCCAAGTAAGATGACCAGCTTAAGTAATGCCATTTAAAGGTACACAAAACAAGTACCTAGCCTTTGTGGTTCTCCTTTGCATTTTCTTCCTCTTTTGTCACATTTTTAGCATCTGATGGAAATGATAAGTGACAACAAAGACTCCAGAGACCTGTGAAGCAACCAGCCAGCCACCACTGAGACTCTATTCAGTGTGAGAAGGTCTTACTCTTGTCTGCTGGGGCTCCACAAAGGAACGCTTTGTTAAGGATATAACTTTTCATGCTTAGTAAATGCAAGAAGTGGCAACCAGAAGCAAAATCAAAGCCAGCACATTTAGTCTCACAAGCAGCTCTATTATATCAACAGGAGCACAGCTGAGGAAAATCTGGGCCTCCAGTAAATATTTATCTGCTAAAGATTACAAGCGTCACACTTGCATTTTTTTTGTATTAGAAACGTAATAGGTTTGATTTTCATATATAAACATCTGTCTCTGTTCATAAGGGGGCAGAGCTGTTAAAAACAAAACAAAATCCAGAGGGATTTCTTTCCTTTTCCTTGCTCGGAAACTACAAACAAGTAAGCACCTACAAGCACTTCCTACTCACTGATTTAACCTATTCTGTATCTTACCACTCTTCACTGGAAACCTGGGGCAATTTTTATCTTTTTCCTAAAGAAAGGAGGTTTGAAGACAGGATGTTACTAGAAAATGAGGTGATCCGATCTTTTTGACACCCAACTTCTCCAGGTTCTCACTGTGACTTGCTAACAAACCTGTAACTTGCCAGGCAAGCTAAACCAGGGGATGGGTGCTGTCTTAGGAGAAAGTAGTCTGTGATGGAAGAAGGGAGAATTGCTTGTCTAATTACACTGACCAAGGGCATCCTTAAAGCATATCATTAATTCTCCTTTTATGGGATTCCACAAGAACAGAAAAACCAAGGAAGGGCATAGCAGGAGAAGAGTGCTTCTTTCTGTCTCCCACTACTTTTTTTTTTAAAGAACACCTGATTTACCGGGTGAAAGGAACATCATTCCTTGCAAATCTCTTTTCCTAATGATTTTTGCCAGTTCCTGTTCTATACCAGTCATTTTTTTCACATCTGGAAAAGACAGAAGCCATGAGTGGCGAAAAATTACAGTTTACTTCCAGGTGACTGTGGGGTTTCCTTCCAGCCCCTTCCAAATGAAGAAGACAGTTTACCTATTATCTTTCTGTAGTATGCAGAAATTTAGGGAGGTACCTGGAAAGTGGATATTGCAAGATGGCTTTGACTCAGCCCAAACTGGAGAAGAGGAAAGAGAACCTGAGTTTGCCACTGCCCTCTTCCTTAGCCTGAGTGCTGTTTTTCAGTTCAACAGTGCGCACTGGAGAAGCCATGGGTGTTCCTGAGGCCATCTGCTGCTCTCCACTGGCAGCCAGTAGGTCCCAACCAGTCCAGCTGTGGCTAATTTAAGAATTCACAGGTGCAGCAGTAATCTAGCAGCAGGAACTGAGTCACTGTGGATATTCTTTTGAATAGAGACCTGCAGCTACAGGCTGAGATGTGTCTGTGATATGAACTTCTATTAGGTTCTGGAAGATGATTAAACTAAATCTTCAGCAGGGACCTCAGAAGTTAGAGAGAAAGAGTCTAGCTGTACTCTGAAGTTTGAATGTGTGTGGTATACCCCATTATTTTGGAGTTCCCCTAGCTTAAAATGAGATAAAAAATAAGAGCATTTGTCATAAAAAACATTGACAAGTATTCCTGCTACTGGCTTGTCTTTCCTATTGGGAAAAGTAGTATGTGAAATATTATTAGATAGTTTGTTGTAGCTGCATGATATCTGTTTATTACAATCCATTGATATAACTCGGAAGCATAAACACTACATTTGCCAATAAAACTATTACTACAGAAAGGCACACATTGTACTTATTGTCTTCACAAATGTATGTTCTTGCATTGTCCCAATCAATAATTTGTGGATTTTCTGCTAGAAAAATCAATCAGTGTCTCATGATATTCAAGCATAACTTTAATCTTCCTTTGGACAAGCATCTAAGAAAAAAAGAAGATATGATGTATTCCAATATAAAAGCCTTAAAGAAAAAGAGATTTCCTACTAATACAAGTCAAGAGCACTAACTATGCATACAAGAAATACATCCAAAACATTGTATATTTAGTAGTAGGATCTCACTTATCTGAAAGCTACCCAAATCAGAAATCTCTTAATTAAGTACAACTGTCTGTTCAGATGCAAAAATAAATAAAATGGTCACCTTGTAAGAAAAGCAGCACAAAGACCCCAAAATAGGAGAGATGAGAGGTAGAGGATGGAAGTTAGGAAACCAATACAGATAAGATGGTAATCAAAAAGAACCAGTGCACATCTGATTTTCGAAAACTTTTGAGAAAGCACTAGTTGAGAAAACAAAAGAGTAGAAATCAAAACAAAGCTTGTTTTCTGACATTCCCTTGCCAAGACTGAAAAAATGCAGACAGAAAAGAGAGAAGCAATAGCTGGGGATGAGGTGAACGCACTAACTGGCAGAGTGGAGAGTCAGTAACTAAAGAGACTCAGCATTCTACGGAAATAGGAAAAAGAGTTAAAAAAATAAATTTTTTGTTTGGCAATGCATTTCTGTTTGTGATCTTTATTCAACTAACACATAGTTCTAACTCAAGAAAGTTCCTTTATACCTTAATCTCTTGTTCTACTGCAAAATTCAGCTAGTTTAGCTATTTATTTTTTCTGTGCAGTTTAAGAAACACTTAAGATTCAAATGACATCCTGAAAGATCTGTTTAATACCTTGCTTTCTAAGGCCTCTTCCCTCCCCTCTCCAATTTTGTTAATTCTAGCTGTTTGTTATTGTGTAGCTGTAGTGCACTATAAACACTGCAGAAAGGCTGAAGGGGTTTAGAAAGGACATCTGGTTCAAGGTTATGCTGAGATAAAGCTGTAACTTGCTTTAGACTTATCTATGTCTCATCTCAACTGTGTGATACAACCCCTTCTTGCAAGCTGCATTATCTGATTTTGATAATGTGTATCAGCTGACAGACTTCTTGTTGAGTTTTATTCTTGCCACTGTGGTTTCAAAAGGTGGCTGCAATGAAGTGTAGACAAATACCTAGCAAACCTAAGGAGGTTTGGAAATAATTTTACTGGAAACTTTTACACTAAACTACTTGACAATAATTAGCAGTTTTCAAACACAAGAGACCGTTAAACCTGCTTTTTGAAAGAAGTATGAGTATTCTCAGTAAAATTAAAGTTTCATTAATTTCTAGTTCATTCTTAGCAGTGTCTTGCTATTTTTATGCTATTACAGAGTATTTCGAACAGACTCTGCTGTTTGAAGTGCCATATAAAACATTTTCAAAAGCAAATCAATTGCAAAAGCACCAAGAGCACAAGTTCAGGTGGGAAATAGCAGCAACAGAAGAAACGGCTTTAGGGTCAAATGCTGTCTTAAGTAAAGAGCAGGAGGTGGCTAGAAGGCCTGGACACAATTTTCAGATTTCAGCTGAATTCTGGAACTACTATGTAGTAGTATTATCCAAGCCATCAAACTTCAAGAGGTTTTGGCTCACTTTAGTGCAAAAGCAGTTATATTGATTCTAGAGTATTTTTGGTTTTCTTCATTACAGAAACAGCTAACAGTGCTCTACTGTTAAAGACTGTTCAGAGCTTTAGCTGGAAGAGGGCCGAAATGCGTACATTTGTGTTCATACTAAGCGACCAAGATAGTAGTTTGGATTTTGATCTTGTCCTGCTCTGTGCCATAAAACTCTTCTGAGGAATCCTTGCCTTCCATCTCCCACTAGCCATTCTAAAAAGCCTTCTTCTAAGCACTTGTGAGTATTTATGAGAACAGCCTCAAGGAGTTTAAATTCAGTGTTCAGACCAAAGGACACTGCATTTACCAGCAGATTACACTTAGGGTGCTTCCGCAGCACCTATACCTGATATGCTTTGTCAAAGCTTCTGAATTAAAGTTATATTAAATGCCACAGGACAATCCTATGCCAATAAATACCCTAGCTGTAAAATACTTGCTTCTGTCTGATTTGGTTAGGGCTGATTTGGTTATGCTTGGGTTTAGGGCTTCATTACAAATTTTATATGTAAAATCTGTAGGTTTTGTTATTCCACTACCTTTTTGATGGCAAAATTACATTGTCCTAAAACAAGACTAAAACATTATAGACTATCCCCTGATCTGTTTTTCATTCAGCATCTAATTACTGAAGGTCATCCAAAGCTTAACTCTACACATTATGAAAACTACCATTTAAAATGAACCTATGTTTAAAATTACCTAGAAAGCCTTTCTTCTAAACCTCAGTAGAGGTAACAGTTCCTTAAATATATTCAACACATTTAGCGGAATCCTATTACCTCTCCTATTCTTATTTAATTAAGAATTACTTTTGCTAGTCACAGGAGAACCAGAAGAGCTTTCTTTTGAGTTATTCACAGAGCAGTAAAATAACACATGCAGATACAGCAGCTGACAACATAAGCAGGGTCAGTATTAGGACAAACTGGCCAAAAAGAGCAGCTTTTGGTGTAATTTTAATCAGTCCTTGGGTACATGAAATGTCATGGAGTTTCATATGAAATGAAATGATCCCTTTCTCTTAGCTTATTTCTGTTCCAACTAATCCTCTAACTCTTTATTAAACATTATCTTTACCATCTGCTCTGGGTGAATGTTCAACACCTTGCAGAACAACTCTGGGCTGATTGGTTTTTATGGGCAACATGATCTGAGTTTTATGCACATACTTAGGATTATGTCAAGGACAAAGAGGATGAATAATCCATTAACTATAATAAGCAAGTACATATATCAGTGTAGTTAGAACATGTGTTATGTTTCAAAAGCAAAAGATGAATTATATATATGTGGATCATAAAACACCCATAATGCAGGACCCCTCTCTATACTAGGACATCATTTCCATACATACACACTCCACTAAACAATATTTCTGGAAATGACGTTTCTGTCTTGATGAATCAGACTTTTTTGTGCTGAAATGGTATTTTCAAACGTACAACATCGATGAAATAGCCCTGCTGAATCTGACATTTCCTCCAACATGGAACAGATGGTGGCAAAGTACCTGCCCTATGTATAGGTCTTTAAACCACATCTATTCTGTCATTAAAAGAATGTTACTCTATTTCCATAGTTTTTGTAAGCCTCTAAAATAAATCATCAAGGAACTGCTATAATTTAAAGTCACAGTCTAAAAATTTACATTTAAAAAAGTAATTGACAAAGGTTAGTCAAACGTTGCTATCAATTAGATCCAATTATTGCTTCCATTCTTTGATAAACACAAACATTAAAATAACATTATCACTATTAAGCATAATATTGAGTGTAATGTGTATCATCTGACCAGGACCTCATTTGCCACAAAACACATAATTGTAAGAGTTTGGTTCCTCGTTCACAACATTTCATGTAATTACTCACCTCTCTCACCTTTATGCAACTGTTGCAATAATTTTGCCTTACTTACTTTGGCTAACCTTTCAGACCAAACTATTTACTCTCTCTCCTACTATAAAGGTTTATGATCCTATAATGAACAACAGTTATGATGGCATCTGATCACAGTGTATATATTAATGACAGAAAATATCTGGCTGAGATGTCTTTACTGATTGCCTTGCAGAAGGCTTGTGCTAGATATCCTTGCAGTATGCTCTAAGAAGTAATTACAGACTAGTCTTTTAAACATTTTTAACAATTTGCAGAGAATTATTTGACCCACAGAGAGCAATATTCTGTCCCCACTGTCATATGGTTCTATACATGAAGGGAACAGTTACACTTTCCCTTGGTGGAAGTCATTCGGACTCTGTTGATTTCAGTAGAGATAAGTTAATTTAAGCCAAAAGTGAGACTTACACACTTTTTAGAGTCAATGAGACATTAAGGACTCTGAGAGAGACAGAGATTTACTACCTATTGGGTGAACTACCACAGACTATCAGAGCTGTTCCACTGAGAGCTTCAACTGGCAACAGAAGGCTACATTAAATCCTGCTATTCAAACCTCAGTCCTCTACACACTCAGGCTGACCCAGAAACCTTGACTAGCTGTAAACTTCTTTACCTGATCGTCTAGTCCCCACTGGAGGTAAAACATGTAGAAAAGAATCACCTAATGTCCAAATCTTTCCACCACATATCATACTTCAGACCAGTGTCCCAGCAGCTCATTGGATTAGACCCTAACTCACTTATTGTATGGGAACCTGCTTAAGTTGCACACCCTAAACAAAATATCAACTGTGCTAGTCAGGAGGTGAAAATCTACACAGTTTTTGGTTAATTCAGGTTACTGGTTAATATAACTTCCTAAATTTCAAGACTAGTGACCAGCCTGGTACTTGGCAATACAATCTATTAATTAAAAAAAAAGAGAGAACAGAGCTGAAAGAGGCCAAAATGGCATTCTACTAAATGGCAAGGAATAGGCTAATAACTTTTTCTCCAAGTCCTCCTGCCACAGCCAGCATTCAGTGGCAATAACAGGTAGGCAAGACAAGATCCAGACCCCAGATGCAACTCCGTACCTTTCTTTCCTTTCTCCCTTCTCCTCTGCAGAAAAAAATAACAATAATAAAACAAAAAATAATGTTCCTACCCTACCTCAAAGACAAGCACTGAAGCCATCGGGGCTGAAGAAGGAAGCCAAAGGGGATGGTATAAAGAGTACTCTTATGGACATTTCTAGCTGATATCCCAACTTCCTACCATCTTCATGGCTCTGTCAGAGCCACACTCCACTACTTTGATTTGTTTAAACATGCAGTCTCCCATTCTCAGATTTAAACAGCCAGTGCATTCTTTAGTTAAATCTATCATATCAATGAATCCTTCTATTTCATTAGAATAGGTACCAGTGGCATAAGTATGACATAATATGGCACATGATTTTTGAGAAGTGATGCAGAGTTCTGTCTACATTTATGCAGTTACAGCCACGTTTTTTTCACAGAGACAGCCCAAATCAGATGTTCTCATGTAAATTAGTGGTTGCTTAACATACACAGTTCTTTTTAGACTAACCACTCTTTGTGGATCCCCCAATTCAGAATACAAACACCATTAGTAAATGATCTAGTCTGTATTAGTAAAACATCTTCACAATAAGGGGATACATAGTATTCAGAGTAAATCCGATGTAGGATAGGATATTTCTGGTTGTGAGCAGACAGAAAAATGGGTTCCAGACACTCAGGTCTGGTCAGAGGTCGAGGCCACTCACCAGAAGGCAGGAGCTATTTTTTTCTTGATAATACTTCTATTAACCCTCTTTATATGGAGTTTAAAGTTACTGTTCAAGTGTGCCTGTTGAAAAGTAAGTGCCAAGTCTCAACCCAGAGGGACCTTAGCACAAAAGATAAACTTAACATTTGTTCTTATATAGAAAGTGACTCCTCTCTCCCCAAATCCTGTATACGTACACATATACATGAATGATTTACCTGAGGCAGGACAGTGGGAGATGTGGAAGAACCCTCTCCAAGATAAGAAACTAGGAAGTATAAAAAGAGGAAAGCAAAAGGGTTATGGAAAGTGGTGGGGGGAAATAAAGATCTAACACACACCTTAACAGTTAGCAGGAATAATACACAAAACGGATTTCGTTTGGGTTACCAGCTTTTATCCAGATTATCCAGACAATCAGCATCTGGTTTAAGTCCACTATGTACCCATCTGTAGTAATGTCACATGAAGGATTAGCCTTATCTGACATTTGCAATGAATATATGGATGGAAGAAGAGGAAGGAGTGTGAAATGGAGTACAATTGTTACAGCTTAAAAAAGTCAAGTGAAACTACAGCTTTATTTGCTGATTCTGATAATACCTGTGGGGTTTTTTTTTGACTTTTTAAGCATTAGAGTATGCATAAAAAAGCCCCAACACATCCTCAATGATTTTTAAAAGAAAAGTAGGCAAATTAAGAAAAAAAAATTTAATGGAATTTCATATTTGACCTTTCACACATAACTAGAATATTACATAAAAATAAAGCCTAATTCTCCATGTTCAGTTATGACAGATGGGTGTGATCACAGAAACATCAAAGGCAGGCTTATCCTAATCCTGTAAAGTGGTAAGCACCTCCTGAAGGGTCTTGAGTGCCTTCTAATCCTACTGAGGATAGGCTGCAAGTGCATGAAGAGGTAATGGGAGTAAGTAACAAGGGTAATAGTTGGTTTCCTGTTGACAGGAAGAATAACATCTATGAAAAAGAACTGATGTGTAGGAAATATCCAGATTTATCTAAACACAGAGATCAGTAATTGAGAAGGTGTATATTTATGTTCCCCCTCTGTGAGATTATATTATACGTATGATATGGCCTTGGGCACACAGCATGAGTTATAATTCAGAAAATCTGGCTACTCTTCCAGGTTCTGTCATTTGCTTAGCACCACAGAGTGCCCCAGGCTGGTATCTTTACCTCTTGGCATCAATATCTTCTTTCCACAAAATGGTGACATTGAACTGACCTCTTCTTAGTAGATCGCAAAGTTGTACAAAAGTCACAAGACATAAGAATCTAGTATCATTATTAGTATTAATGCATTAGAATGTATGAAGAAAAAGCTAATTTTAGAAGCAGAAAGGGAAACTAACTAAATCCTAATTAATGTTTTGATTTGGGGTGTCTCCCCTTGGCTGCAATCAAATATTCAGGGCAGAGAAGCTGAAAATAAAGAATCCTACAAACTTGAGGCAGGTAGCACTTCCCTTGGAAAGACAAACTTAGAGTAACCGCAGATCAGGTCAAGTTCACCAAGACAAGCCTTCATCATATGATGGCTAGGAGAAAGGTCTAATGAAGATTGGACCATGTGGTTTGAGCCCAGGTACTATAAGAATATAGCAGATAATACAGCAGCAGGGTGTAGCAGCTAAGCAAACAAGATAGATATAAGTGACAAAGACAACCACTCTTCTCCCCACTTTAAAACAGGCCTACTAAGTCATCACAGCAATGAAGTACCTTGTGCAAAGTCATAGAGGATGTCTGGGGAAGCTTAAGAACTGAGTGTCAGCCTGTTTTATGTTAACTAAACTCTGAGAAGGTTCCTATTGCTAACATCAGACATGGCTATCTCTTTTCCTTTGGTGAGATGGCCATAACTAATAGCTGATACTAGCAAATGCTTCTTCTTATGTGTATTATTAGATATGTCACAAGTTCATGAAGTAGCTCATCACCTTTTTTCAGATGTCCAGATACTGCTGTTACCAGGCAGAATGTCACTAATGACTACATTTTATAAATCTGTGTGAGACATTATTATAGCACACGCTGTATTGGCACCATTGCCCAATACTGGATGCAATTACTTTGTTGTTGCTGTTGTTGCTGAGGGCCAAGCTCTAACAAATTAAATTTAGAGAATGGAAACAGGCTTATATGCAAATGGAATTAAATGCTGACACAAGGATAAAACAGCACTGGATTTAGGCATGGCTCTCTCCCCACAGTTTTTAACCAGTCATTAGATTTAAATTGAACAGACAGATTCGTCTTTGATGTAGCTCCACTGTAATCAGTAGAACTGCAGCAAGGATGAACCTGGACCAATATGTTTTTAATGGTTTTGATGCAATGGCTGTGCAGAGTAAAGTAGATGAAACAGATTTTTTTGCTCATAATTTATGAAATTATTTCCCCACCCCCAAATCCCTACATCAAGGAAATGAGTTAGTGCATAAAAATGGATAGAGTAAGCAGCTGCATACCAAATACCAACTGCTGACCACGTGCTCTGTACCCATAAACCCAAAGCCAAAATATTTATCCCTCACCAAATAACTAATTCTACTGTGGCATTTCCCAAACTTATCTGACTTACCTGTGATCCAGAAAGGACTCCTTATTGATGTGTGGACAGCTGGATCAGCACATGGTTTCTCCTCATTATCACTTACACTGTATAAATACAGTGAAGCTCATTTAGCTTTCCTATAACATTAGTGTCACATATAAATAATTGCTGAAGTAGACAAATAATGTTCTTTGGTCATCAGTAGAAGATGCAAAAAGACTAATGATTGTTGGTCTGATCATTATATTAGAGGAGATCCATATTTCAGTAAACTTCAAAATCCCTGGTAGCATTTTGTGCCTTTATTACATGACTGTTCCCATACATGGCAAGTTGTTTAACTAAATGCTTTGTAAATTAATGTAGGACCAAAGTACTCTGGCAATATGCAGTGTATATGCAACTAATGAGGAACTAGGGACCTCTGCTAGTACCAGTCTGACAGATCCTGATATTTTTGGCACCTTGTTTTTTGGCACCTAATCCTCTTCATTTTTCTCTCTCTTCCTAGTTTTTCATTGCTTCTTTTCAGCTGGCAGTTCATTGCTTATTCATTTATTCATGGGTCTTATTTTTTTGGTTTTGAGGATTCTTTATTCAATCGTAAGTTCAGAGGAATTACAATTTACACAGCCACATCTCTGTATTAAAGCCACCAAATGGCATAGAGAACCTTTTGTACAGGCATGAGGTTTTATCCTTATTGTGTCACAGCTTTCACTCTCATATTACTTTCCCACACAAACAAGGTTCTAGCTTCTTTTTCACTGCAGACATATCGTACTGCTTTAAGTAATTGGTAATGGTTAACCCCCTACATTTCAGGGAAGCATGAGAGACCTCCTCCAGGCTCCTATAGCATGGTAACCAACAGTCAGATTTTGCAGATGATTTCATTGAAATATTAGAGTACAAGAGTGCTTTTTACTTTCAGGCCCATGGAGCCCCTGGGTTCACAATAGATAATTAAGAGAAATCTATTGTCATGTGGCTTAAATTTATAATAAAGAAATCCACAAATTAAAAATGGTTGTTAACTCATACTGCTCTGTTAACAGCACAGTAGCCTTGGAACCATAGGCTGCTCTAGGGAGACAGAGTAAAGCAGACAAATTTTTAAAAGCAAAACTAAGTTCAAAGTAAGACTCGCTTCAGCATTAGCAGTACATCTATTTCCTCTAGCTGGAAGTGACTTAAAGTTTCCTAGTTCTTGTGTAAGCTTTGGACACCTTGGCTTACATAAACAAACACAGTCAAGAATCAAACAAGACAAATACCTAGCATTGTACTTAAATTGGTGGGATTACCTATCTTTGTTTACATTTGCTGTTTAGTAGCAAATCACTAGGGACATCAGCAAAGCAGTGCTTATCAGTAGTATTATGAACAAAGGTGATAGAATCGGGTCTCAAACACATCTAAACTTCTTTTGCTTTCTTCAAACGTATGTATTTGCTTCTTCCTCACCCCTCCAAAAATTATAAGGATATTTGCTGCCAGCACATCTTGCTTATTGGAGATTTTAGAAAGCATGATCAGAATTATTTTGACAACATGAAGTCCTATCAAAATATGAACAACCAAGAGAATTATGGTGGTATCATGTATTTTAATAATAACTGAGTTATGAAGATGTAAGCCAATAATAAGTGAGGAAACCAACTGCTTTCATTGTACACATCAAACTTCAAAGAGAAACAAAAGAAAATACCACCTTTACAAGTACGTAAATGTATGACTTACAGGAAAATTAAGACTTTATAGTAGAGCAACTAGTACTTCAAGAACATGAAGCATGAAAGCTTGAGTATTTCCCCTTTTTCCAATGGTACAAGTTTCAAGTTTTCACCTTGTTCATAACTTATTTGACATTAAAATTTGTTACCACCTCCCCAAAATGTATATTCCATTGATTTCAAAAAAGAGAAAATGGTCCCTCAAAAGAAAACATTTTACAATCCTTCTAAATTTTCAGCTTGGAAACCACAGTCATTTTCAAGTAATATAACTTTATGCTTATTTTCTAGAGTGCTAGTCCTAAATATTTTGTTCTATTTAGTGTTTCGGTATGATCTGGTAGAAGCACACTCCACAGCACACCGTTTTTTCATTCTTCTCATGTGAAGAAAGCAGAGTTAGAAATGACAACTAAAGATTCGTATCTATTCAAGGGTCTAAGCAAAACTTAGATACGGGACCTCTATTACTTAGGAAGTCAAATCTGCATTAAACTGCCTTTTGAAGATTATTAATAAGGAAGTTTTCAACTCAGTCATTATAAGCATACTTTTTTTCTATTCTTTCAACAGATGAAAAACAAACAGCATTTTAAGGAGGGAAAGCCAAATCAAGTCTTTCTGCTTCATCTCCAGTAAAAGAACTTGCCAGATTACTATCAGCCTCACGGGGTAACATTAACAGTTTGTCTTGAAACCTCAAGGTAAGTGGTCCATTAATTTTTAGACCTTTCTTCTACTCTAGCTCTGGAATTTCTCCCTTTTGTCTACCAAACTATCCAAATTTATTTGTAGTTGCAGGAATGTAATTTTCAGTGTGTTCCTTACATCTGCAAGGAAGCATTTTCAAAATCAGTTAAGGCATTCAAATTGAAAAGAGGCTGTCCATACAATGAGTTAATCAATTCAGAGGCATATTATAGGATTTAAGGTTGCACTAATAACTACAAGGAATCTACTCAGTTATTTTTTAAAGTGTCCTTCAGCACTCAGAGGTGAGTGGCCGCTGTTCAGTGAAATCTCTCTGCTGCGCTAGGGCCCCCTGCCGTAATGTGAACACATAACTTGAAGATGCCAAGGCAACAGGGGCAGCTGCCTTTGCCTGGCCTCTTCATCTGGAAGAGCTAGCTAATTGCATCAGCAGCTGTGAGCAGTGCACAGCTCTCAGGTGGACATAACATTGTGTACTCTGAATACTCCCTCTTCACTTTCCCCGAATGCCAGAACCTTCTCTCAGCCTCTCACCCAAACTATATTGTTCCTAAAGGAGGTTTTATTACTTTGGGGAGAAAGAAGTAAAATGGTGAGTCATAAAACAGTCTTTTATGCAAAACAGGAAAATGAACTCATGAATGGGAAGGGTTCAACATACTCAAGTAATTAATCCTCAAAGTAATTGAGTGAATATCTAAAATTCTGAAATGGGTTCATTGCGAGAAACCACCACATCAGTTGGTGACCAACCACAACATAATTAGAAAAACAAATACAGGTAAAAGGAATCGTCTGAACACAGAATCTGAGAACTATTCAGAGAAAGCATTTTACCACCTCTAATTTGATGAACCATCCAGCTTGCAAATACGTAGTCCAAAGAATGAAAAAAAATGTTAGCTCCATTTCCTACTCAAATTAATATGAACTGCTAGATGGCCTGGCACTGAACTGTAAAACAGGAAAATCTGGACTCTGTTTGCAGTGCTGTGCCTGACTTGTTATGAAATTTGAATGGATCACTACATGTCTCCATCCCTAATTTTTCCTTCTTATTATTCTTGACTTTGGTCAGCTACAGAAAGTGTGGACCATTTCTCACAGTGGACACATCTATATTAAGATCAGATGAGTGACTGAAGGGAGTGAAAACATTCCCAGAGAGGCTTCACTCTGACTGGCTTGCTTAACCATCCTAGTGAGACTCCAGTTGTCCCAACAAGCGCTGAGGATCTCTGGCACAATTTTCACCTTATGCTGTAGCCCATGTTTCCTGCCAGAGTGCCTAAGTAAAGGTTCTCTCAGCTCTGCCTACCAGTCCTACGTTCCCACCTCCTGACTGCGGCATGCAACACTCAGTCTGTAAAGGTGGCACCTGCAGCTCAGCTGCATCTCCCATGTACCACTTTACAATGCATACAACTAAGTGCTGCTCAAATACAAATAACTTCGTTTGACTGATGGTTGAACTAGCCCTGCTTTTCTTCAAATTTGGTGTTTAGAAGCATTTCCTGCAATTCTGAGCAATTCATGCCCCACCTGCAGGCCTAGACTGCAGATCCCTGAAGTTCGTGTGCCGAGCAGTCAAAGAGCCAGCCCGTGCCCTCCACACCAGCCTCTGTGGCACAGGCACAGAACCAGAACGTGCCCGGCAGCAGGTGTACTGTCCTGCCTCCTTTCGCAAGCACTGCAACAGCCACTGCACAGGTGGTTGGTTAATGCAAACAATATGATGCATATTTCCTGTGCTGAGGGGAACTGCATCTTTCAGGAATTGTATCAGACTCTGGCAAAAAATAATATAGCAAGGGAAAACATATTTCAATATGAGTGAGCTAATTATAATTCTGGCTCTTAATGTTTCCTAACAGCCAAAATATAAAGTCCAGCTGGCATGTCCTTCCGCCTGCCTGAAGGAAATAATCCCCATTTATAGTATAATCAAAAATCATGTTTCCATATTTTGTTGGGTTTTATAAGTTACTGCCAATACAACAGCCTACGGAAAAGCCTCAGATTGCTTTCCAAGTAATGGAGCTCCAGGAAGAAAATGGTTCAATGTATATGCATTTCACTGCCTCTGCATTGGTTTAAATGCATACAGGGTTGCCTAGCTGGAAGTGAGGGAAAAAGAAATATCAGTTAAGTAAGGACTCTGTGAATCACATAGCCCTGTGCAATTAAGGGGCCATTGCTAATTTTCAGATTGTCATAAATCCATCAGAGAATTTGAGACAATTCAAAAAACAATTATGGTAGAATGGAGAGGGGATTGGGCAATCAGCTGAAATGAAATCCAGCCCACAGAAACAAAATGTTGCAAGAAACCAGCCCTGAAATATGCTGGGAGAATAAAAGGCATATGGAACTGAGCACACACAGTCTTTTAAAGACCAAGGTTATTTGGCAAGAAGGCAGAGGGTTTTACATAGCTCTGAATGCTGTTTCAATAAGTACAGCAGGTCTTCTTTGTTTCAGTCAATTATAAGCGAAAAATGTTGAAACCACCACAGATGCAGGGAAACATCTGTATGGTTTTCACTCACTATACCTATAGCAACAAACAAACCAACCTCTCAGTAAATATTACAGCACCATTTGCCCTAAGTAGCATTCTAAGTATGCACCTGCAAGGGCAGATAAATTTCTGTAGTTCTCATAACCAAAACAATGCACTTCAAGTAGCAGTTTGCAATGATCAAAACAGCATTCACGTGTCTATTTTTAAGTGATGTTTCTTCAGAGACATAATTATGATTTTGATTACAGATGCATGGATATAAAATAAATTAAACAAATGCCAGGGTTTATTGAAAAAAATGTAAGGGACCAATCTTAAAAACTTTATTAACATGGGCAAGTCTTAATTAACAACACTGGACTTCAGCAGAGCTATTCACATATGTAAGAAGTTTATGTAGTAGCTCTAAGTGACTTAAAGCCCAGATGTGCTATCTTGATTAGCAATCTTGCAAACCAAGCACAGATCATCACATTCACTCTTTAGCTGATAGTCAATTTGGGGAGTCCATTGTACTAGAAGTGCTGTAGCTTCACTTTGGTTCAGATTCTGAGATTGGATGTCTAATATGATATGCCTCCTGCCTTCTATGCTGCATTGTGATTTAAATGCAATTTTCTGCACTGCCCTCAAATACTTTACATTTGTATGCTCAGATATTCAAATTCCTTCAGTTTAAGTGAATGCTTTTCCAAGTATCCTGTCTAATACCACAATCTAGATGGAGAGGGTTTTACTAGCTGTAAGTGCTTGAAGAGACTGCTAGATTCTAGTAATTCCTGCAGCTGCAGAAATTCTGTTACATTCTTTCAGTAGTTAAACAATGAGCAAACCTAAACCATGCTTAGGATGGCAGAAAGACAGAACACCAATGTGCCTCTACACACTGCTTACTACTTCAACCTTTGGCATTTACGACACCAAACCCTTCAACTGTTCTCTACACTTCCCTTTAATTTGCAGTACATAACAGCATCATAAAGAGTGCACATTGAATTTTGAAGTACCAGTATTTTTTGACCTCCTAGTTCAAACTATTGCTACATTATCATGACAGATCTATCTGTTACAACACTGAAACACCTAACAGTCTCACGCTACTAATATCTGGTTATTTACTAGCAACCATAGCCAGATCCTAGGGATTTTCAGATTTCTCTCTTATCAGTTAAATACAAAATTCCATACAGTCAAGGTATAAAGATACCTTGACTGCCTGCGCACCTTAACTACATGTCCTTTTGAAATAACATTTCCTTGGTAGGGATCAAGTTAGTGGCCAACAAAAGCTCAGGAACAGCTAGCATTCAGGGACAGTAACCATATAGCAAATTTACTGATAAGATTATACAAGTGAGGGCTACCAGCATTACATGGCAGTAAAAATAGCCTCTTGCATCCAGAGAGAGAAAATACTGAACCGCCGAGTCACATGCTTGGGGCTAGTGGTGATGGTGGTGAGAATATTCCAAAAGCCAGCACTGTCACATGGTAGGAGGGTACAGAGGGGTTTCCATATGGACAGCATTGCCAACTGGAGCAACCATCCCTGGCACAATCAGAGGCCTTGACAAGAGCCCCAGAGCAAAGATGCAGCTCTCCAGGTCTGAGGTTGCAGGGAGGGCCTGGGGCCTCTCCTTAGGGCTGGGACACGCGGAGGCAGTGTCCTTGCCTGCAGGAGATGTTCTCTGGTTGAGGAGCTGTGTTGCCAAATCAATGAGCTGCAGGAAGAGGCGAACACACTGTGCAGCATCAGGGAAGATGAAAATGAGACTGACAGGATCTTCAGATACCTGCTGAGACAAGAGCCTGAACCCCTAACTACACTGAAGGAGGAGCAGCCAGAGACTGTGCTCATGCAAGTGGCAAATGGAAATTCCCAAGGGGGTGAAGCCTGGAAGCTTGTGACTTCAGGTAAGGGGAGGAAGGCTCATTCTCCACCCACAGATCTGCAGAATAGGTTCAGTTCCCTGGTAGTAGCAAGGGGTGAAAGTGCTGTCTAGGGAAGCATCAGAGCTGGCCAAGCCTGAGCCATGAATCAGCACCCAGAAGTGGCAAGTGATCGCTGTGGGAGACTCCCCCTTCTGCAGGGGACAGAAGCCCCCATCTGCTCAGCTGTCTTGCTACTTAGGGAGGTTTGTTGCTTGCTGGGGGCTCAGATCCAGGATGTTGCAGAGAGACTGCCAAGGCTTCTCCAGCCCTTGGACTATCAGCCCTTGGACTATCACCCCTTGCTGCTCATCCACGTGGGCACCAACAGCAATTAATCTTCCTGACATCTGTTATAAGAGCAACATGGGAGAATGCAAGCACACAGATTCCATTAGCAGAAAAAGGTTAAAGAAGGAAAATGAGGGCCTGTGGCTGAAGGTGGTAAGTGATTTAGTGACAGCAGTCACAGAAAAGGTAGAGGTACTCAATACCTTATTTGCTTTAGTCTTCACTAGCAAGGTCTGCCAGGAGAAGAGGTGGCTTTGGGGGAATCTAATAGCAGCCTTCCAACATATTCACAATGGTGCATGACAGAAAGACAAGAGACAAGAGGCATAAATTGAAACAAGAGATGTTCCAACAGGTTTAAGGAAAAATTTTTTCACTGTGAGGGCAGTCAAGCAATGTAACAGGGGTCCAGAGAGGTTGTGCAGTCTCCACGTTCAGCAGTTTTCAAAATCTGAGTAGATAAAGTCCTGAGCAACCTGGTCTGACTTCAGAGCTGGCCCTGCTCTGAGCAGCAGTTTTGACTAAAGACCTCCTGAGGTCCTTTCCAACCTGAATTATCCTATGGTCCTATGAACCAGGCTAGCACTCTTCATCTCAGCAAAGAGACAGCTAAAAGGGAAATATGAGAGAAGTCTAAACTCACGATTGGCATAGAGAGGAAAAAAGAGATTCAATTATTCACCTTTTCCTCTGATAAAAAAAAAAAGGTGGCATTAAATGAAACCAGCATGTCCAAAACAAACAGGAGGACCTAGTTCTTTATACCATGTATACTGAAGCTGCGGAACTTGTAATGGGATATGGTGGATGCTTGAAGATACATAGGCGCAAAGGCTATTGGACAAGTTCATATATGTCAGAATTCCATGGAGGGTTACTAACTGCATAGAAACCACCACAGATATTTCTTGAATCACAAGTGAATCTAGGCTAGAAAAGCATTCAGGTGGTATATTGGTATATTTGACCTATATTTTCATATTTTTCTCTAGGTGTTTGCCTTTTGGCTACTGTTAGGCATAGGATGGACTGGGCTAGATGGGATCTCTGGCATGATTCAGTAGAAAAGTTTTTATAAAGATTATTTTCACTTGTCTCAGTAATGTGCTAAAGTTAGCATCTCAAAGAGCCAAACAGTGTAAATGAAAAGACTCCCATTAATTTAGAGGGATTTTGGATTAGTTCCTGCTTTCCATGAGGAAAGTATAAGGTTCAGGAGACTGGAAAACGAGATGGGCCATAAACGAATCAGACATGGTTCATGAAAGTCTGAGAAGTACCAAATTGCTAAGTACTCAAAATTGTGTGCAAAATAGGAATAAAATATTGATTTCATTAAAAATGTTAAGGACTACTTAATTCAACAACATTTTATATGTTTGCATATTTATTTCCAAATTTGCATATCTGTTTGCATATATCTTGTAAAGCTGAACATTAATTATACTTTAAAATCATGTATAAATTGTAACCAAGAATGTTGTATGAATTTTTGAAATAAGAGACACACTCAAGTACCATTAATTATAAACTGCCATTTAAAGCACACTGAATCAGACCTCATATTGAAAAAATATTGAGTCCTTGACAAATAAAAAAGGCAGCAAGAGTTATTAACTGGTCTAGCTGATTAAAAGGCATCTCCTACAAGCATAGCACTGATTTTTTTTCTCTCTCTCCAGAACATGGCTTACTTCTACCCAGAAAAGACACATGACAATGTGCTGGCCAACATAAATACTGATATATACTGCAATTATGATTCATTTGCTTATAACTTCTACCTAGGGTGATTCTCTTTTTGAAGTTTTCTTCATATAAAAATGACAGTAATCTGGAATAATAAACAAATAAAACTTCATGGGCTATTTTAATGGACTAGCATCAAATGAGATGAGCTGAAGTGATTTTATCACATGATAATTAGATTTGTAAAATGATTCTGAGTAATTTAAAAAGCATTTACACAAGATCAAATCTCAAGCAGCTTCCAAAAACCTAGACTTGCTAAATATACAAGATATGTTGATCTGACTATCACTTAAAGTGGCCATTAAAGACGGTCAAATTTCAAAAAGTTTTAGGTATAAGTCCAAAGTCAGGTGTCCCTATAATTATTAAGAGCCAGGAGTTTCCTTAAAAAAAAAAGAAAGGTTTCTTAACAAGCATATTACTTGTAAATTGGACTTAAGTCTAAGTTTTGTGAGACATCTATTCTTCCCCCACATCCTTTCTTCTTTAACCCGTGCTCAAGGCAAAGCAAGTGGTTACATAAGAGGATAGACTTACTCCAACACAAAGGACTCTGGTTAACATTTAACCTTGCTTGTACCACCATGCAATCACTGTTCACATCTGCAGAGGTTAACTTAGATTTGCACTAGATTTTAATAGCTGTTGATTCCTGGCATACTATGTCAGTATTAAAAAAATCAGGGCCACTTTTCTTCCTCTCTCCAGGAAAGTAATGTGAAACCCAATGAGTTTTGACTTTCAATTTTTCAAGTTTTTCAATTTTTCAGTTTTGCTAGTTTTCAGATTTCTCTCTCCCATCCTCCCATTTCACAAAATATTCTGCAGCAAGGAACAAATGCCCTAACTCCTGACCTTTCATAAAGTTACATGCCAGCACTCCTAAAAGTAACTGATTCTTGGCCTTAGCTCTTTCTCCTGTAGCAGCTATGTACTTAAAAAATAACAATCAAACAATGTGTCTTTATCAACACGGCCCAGAGCTATTAGTGGATGCTAATTAACCTGTTTAGATTCTGAAGTCAGCTGTATTTTTATATATATGTGCATACAAAGTAAAGCAAGATAGTAAACAGTAGAGCTCAGAGAACTGCGAGTACTATTTTTAAAATTAGCAACCAGCATAGCATTAAGAATGGCTGTATAGCGAGAAAAACTTCCACCATGGTTAAAAAAGAGATGATTCTGAGTCACTAGACATGTGATGCTTCTCTTCTAATACCACTGTGTCCTTCACCTACAGCTGTGGAACATTTATTTTGAAAATAGGAAAAATAGAAAAGGTTGTTTCCATTTCTTCAAACCAAGAAATTCTGAATTTTGCAGGATAGGAGGGAAGACAGGAACCTGACAGGATGCTGTTCCATGGCTGTAATTTTCCACTCTCATGAGAACCTAAAAAGAATGAATTAGTACGGTGTTGGACAGGCAACGGAAAGTTCTCCCTCCTGACATACTATATTCTAATGGCAACAAAATTCCATGGTTAAGGCACTAACTAGTATTGGATAATCCATCCGTTTGTAATAGAAGCATTCTGTAGTTCCTGTAACAGAAGGACATCATATTGATATTTTGTTACAGAAGGGCCTGGAACTACATTTTTGGGAGAATCAGGATCCAAGTGCAGCTCGCTGCTGTAAAAGTGCCAATTACAGACATAAGCCAAAATCGTGACACAATGCTAAGTCCTCAAATTCTGGTATGGTACCTAAGTATAGAATCCATTTCTTTCTCTGAGTTTTCATAATGATACTTTCTATTTGGGTAAACATGGAATTAGTATGGCAGAATGATTAAAAAAAGATTCCAAATATGCTAAACTAATATAGTTCAAACTTTAATTTCCTCTGTTCCTTTATTATGCTTTGCTGCTTTGACACACAACAGCAATTACACCAAAGTCGGGACACAGTAACTAATGAGTAGATGGTAGTGGTATTAGTTAATAAAGGTTCAGCGATGTTAATACAGCAATTCACGGTTTGTGTTTGTCATCATTGTTTAATTTTAGTGTAAGTAGCTAATTCTTTAAGGTCTGGTAATAATCAATGTCAGCATAGTTTGGCATATTCAAGACCTGCAAGACTAACAGAGGTAAGCTAATGTCTAACTAAAATTTTTTTCTTGATTTTTTCAAGACTAATTATCCTCTCAAGTCTTTTAGTAGCAAATAAGTTTCTCAGCTGTAATATATCTGCAGCCAACACTTCTCCATTTAGGAAAAAAAAACCTACAAATACCCGTGTACTTGTTAGTGATTTTCATATGCAACGTATCTTAAATGGCTGCTTTACAATATGAAGCAAAAAATGAAAGACTTGATAAAAGTGCTAACTCCTTAATAATTAGCAGCCTATTTTGAATATTTTCAAATGGAATACTTGAATTTCAATATTTTGAAATGGAATATACAAATAAAAATACAGAAAAATATACAACTCAGGACTAGCTTAAAACAAAGGAATAGGAAACAGAAGAAAGGAGGCAGTTACCATTCACATCATCTTCCTTATCACAAAAAAAATAAATTTTATGCCCACTCCCAGTAAAAGCATCTTGAAAATACCACATGAAGACAGTAGAGAAGTGTTTGATTCCTGTCTTATTGACCTGCTATATGGCCTTGGGCATGTCATTTAATTTCTCTCAACCTATCTTTTTTTCTCTCATCACTCAGTTTACTTTGATTGCTGAGACTTCAAGACAGGTATCCTTCTCCTATAATGCAGGTACAGGTGCCTGATGGCTCATCAGTGCTTACAGAACAACCACAAAAATTAGCCATGTCTGGATGAGTACTCAAAACTTCAGGGGAGAATCCCTGTCCTTAAGTTTTAGCCTCTTACGTACTAAACTTTCAGACTTTCTGCATCCTTCAGTCCAAAAAACCAAAAGCCCGTAGCCACCTGAAATTTCAGTTATAGGCTTCCATGTAAAATTTCTAGTGTTCTCTGTTCTGCCTGTAAGACAGAAACACCACAGTAGCAGTTCTACTTCTTAGCCTGAAATCAAACAGTTACTGAAAAAGGCACAATAAACAGAAAGACATATCTATTTCCCTTCTCCCACAAAAGTTCAGTCTGAGTTTCACTGGAATCCAGGTATAGGTTTCTGGTCCATGTTTATTTTATTAAACCCCTAATCCTTCCCAGCTATTATTTTCATCTGTGTGATGCCAATGAAAGCCAGTTAGTTCTATTCACAAAGTCTAAACCCCAAAGTCAACTCCCTGTCATATTTATTTTATTTGATAGTTATCAAACATATCATATAGATACTTTCTTCCAAAAGGTATTCAATTTTTTTCACTTTATGACATTCACAAATGTATTTTAAACAAAGGGAATTCAGAACAAATTTAGTTTCTCCAATAACATTTTCTCTTAGGTTATCAAAATTTCTAATATACCCATTTCTGTATTGGCCAAACACCAGTATTAATGGTTATTCTGCTATAACAATTATTCGGGTGCGTGAGTCCAATTTTTTAATGGCCTGGAATTCACCTCTGTGTGTACAGCCAGCTGAAAGCTTACTCAACTATTCTTTGTGCTGAGCCATTTTGACTGGAAAAAAAACCCTAATTACAGAAGGATTTGCCTGTCTTTTCTGTTGTAGGAAAGGCACTGGCATACTGGTAGCTCACAAACCCACTGCAGAATCGGTGCAGTTAGTGTGGAGGTAGATTCCAATTCATGTACCTCCCAGCAAGGTCTGCTAAACTGGAATAAAGTGCTTGCATTCAGAAAGTGAGTAATTCTGTTGAGCAGAGGTTTTAAGAAAACGCAAAATAGTTTTTCCAAAAAGACTTTTGATCTTTCATGATTGCAAGTGGTACAATTTACACTATATGCACCGTTTAAGAACACTCCCTTTTTGATGCTTAACAGAAGCTTGCACTGGGACACTAATTCAATGTTAAGATCAAAGCATAAGTCAATTAATGATCATGTTATGTAATAATATTATTCTTTTCCTTGAGGCTCTGCAGTCC
Source organism: Dromaius novaehollandiae (assembly GCF_036370855.1). NCBI lineage: Eukaryota > Metazoa > Chordata > Aves > Casuariiformes > Dromaiidae > Dromaius > Dromaius novaehollandiae. The sequence continues at coordinate 24,360,547 of NC_088105.1, read as the reverse complement.
AAATGATGAATCTGACTTACTAACTTGAGAAATACAGTTATCAGAAAATGCTTACAAATTTTTCTGCCAGTATCTGCACACAAAGCAAGAAATTCACCAAGTATACAGACAGCCTGTGCAACATAATATAGAATGTTTTCTATAGGCTTGATCAAAGCTAAATGGCCTCTCCAGCACCAAAGATGAGATCCCATTCTACACATTCTTTACAGTGACTTCCCCAGTTTTGAGCAGACATGTTTAGCAAGATGATTCATCTGTATATACTAATCCACAAACTGGAACATTATTGCTATGTAAAAAATAAAAGACTGGACCATCCATTCCTGAAGGTCTCATTTATCATAAAAACATGCGAATGCAGTAACTAAAGTAAAAGTACATAAAGATCAATGTTATCTTATATTATCAGTTACTTTACTTGTTTAAGACACACATTCAGTTTCTTCATCCAGTTTTCCCTCTGCTTTTGTAGCAGATGGTGTCTTTAGGATGGTGTGTGCAGAACAGTTGCCTCCTTTTGGGATTAACTACTGAGCAGGACTTGTGATTCCCATTTAGTGGAAGAAATGGTGATGGAGGAGGGGAGAATATAATTTTCTCCTTTTCCAAATTAGAATAAACGTTAATTAACACTGAAAAAAATCCTGAGAGAAAGTGGAGTGACTTTTTAGGGTGATTGAAGTACCTTGCCATCGTAGTCTTATCAACAGAGTCCATTCTGATAACATTTCATGAAGAGCTGTACAAAAATAAGTTTTAAAGACACTTTTGTCTTGTTGACATTTTTAAGCACAAGTCTATACAAGTCCATTGTAAGCACTACTTTAAATCATTAGAATTTTAGATGGCTGTGGTTGGCAATAAACTACTATCCTGTGCTTTCAGGTAACTGCAATGTGTCAGCTAGCTTTGGTTCCTCTAACAGTGCAAAAAGTCAGTGGGCCCTAAAAGACAGTGCACAGACTTTTGCACTAGCCTGCTGGCTGGAGTTGTATCTGAGATAAAAACAGAGGTCTCGGTCAGAGTTTTCTGCATCATTTCCAATTTACAAAGAGTTCTTTGAATGCAACAGTGACCCAGAAAGAAAAATATAGGAGTTGTTCCCTTTTTGGCGGTCTTACACATACAAAATGAGAATATCATCTTGTCTTACAAGACATTTGAAAGTTTATTCTTTGTTTTTTGAATTGCAAGGGAGACCAGGTTTTGCTAGCAATCTCAGCCCTAAATGGAGAGGACAGAAGTGCCAAACCGCTGTTAATGTTTTTCTCACAACTGTTCTTTAGTATTCAAGTCAGCCTTCGGTCAATATAGAACAAACCAAGGCATATTGAATAAACCCTAGTAACGTTTGTTATGAATTTGAAGACAATATTTTATGTATAATATCATTAGTTACTTCTCCCCAGCTCTGTCAATTCTGCCTGGAGAAAGAAGAGGATATAATACACAGACAGTCTGTGCTGGCAATCCGTCTTTTCATGCAAAAAACCTAAAGGAGCAAAAACTCATTTGATAATATCATTAAAAAATATCTCTAATCTTCATTAGCTGGATTTTTGCATCTCCCAGGCTAATGTGAGTGTGGTAATACTACTTCATCCTCAAACACACTGTCCTATGATGTGTAAGCAGCGATATCATCATTGCAAAAGAAAGGTGTATGGCCATTTTAATGATCATATCACCTACTTTCTAGCTAAGTTTCACTTTTCAGTGGTCTTGGCAGCTCTCACAGCAGCAAGTCTCACAGCAGAGCCTGTCCAAAACTCAGTAGCAAACAAGTGATATTTTTAAGTTGGTATTTTTTTTATTTAACTGACCATGTGTTTCATTCTCGCATGAAATTTAAATGAGGTATATGGAGAGTGAGAACATGGGTGACAAGAACTATGCATGAGTGAATGACAGGAACTATGCATTACTGAATGTATATGGGGTTGGCAGAATAGGAGAAACTCCTCTTGATAGATCTACTCTGATTAAGGAAAGGGCACAATCATTGTAGTCATGTACACAAAATAGAACAGTGTCTTAGCTACAGAGAAAGAGGTTTTCCTGCTTTTCTTTCCCAATATTGAAATGGCCAGTTTGATGAAAAGAAGACCTATGCTACTGGCTTGTTCGAAGATCATGCAGTTGTACTAACAGAAAAAGTTCTCTTGCTGTGAGAAGTACTTGTGGAATATCTGACACCAGAGAAAGCACAGAGCTCACTGACACTCGATCTTGTAGATCGTTTAATTTGGCTCTGAAATGTGAACTTATCTATGACTTTATAATCTAGTTTCCAGACGAGAGTTTTGCAAGGTCTCATCATTTGCAAGTTCACAGTCTAGCATTTCCAAATGTTGTACCAACCCAATTAAAAGGAACAGAATATTAAGACTTTTTCCTTAACATAGAATACTTTTCTAAACACGAAATGTATTCACAGATACACAGACACCCAAATGTATCCTTTCTTAAAGTAATTGCTTGGCTGAGTTGAAACCTACAAATAAGGAACTTAGAATGTGGGATTCACCCCAGATATATGTTGGAATCCCCTGAAAACCTTTATCTTATTCATGTTCTGAAAATTTTTTCAGCTAGGGGGCGTTCAACTAACATTTTTTTACACAGCTGCACTTTCGATATTAAGCTACAAGCGCAGATCTGAAAGAAGCCTCCTGATCAGAGCTATACTCTAAGAGAAAAACCCTTAGATAATATTCGATGCTTATTCTAAATTTCTCCATTACTTTGTATTCAATAGCCTCAAACTTCACTGTGAAGCTGCAGCAATACAAGTAAATAAGTATTAGTACTGCATATAGAAATGTACCTGCCATTTATTTGTGCTCTGTCCATGCTATGAGCAGTCTAATTTAGAGCTAACCCCAAAGTCCTCCTACTGTGAACGCAGCAACAATAGCATTATACCATTACAGTAAAGCCATAATCCACAGAGCAGGATACAGCAACAACAGTTTTGCCAGTATAACTTCATGGACACAGAACTTTAGATAAACATCTTTAACTAGAGATCATATCTCATGTTATCCCAGCCTTCCTAGTTGTTCCAAGAGACAGCAGTAGCATAACTATAACCTTAAATATTTAGCAATACAACTATTTTAACCTGAGATATTATATTTGGGGTATTTGTGGGGACAGAAAACTTCACATCAGTTAAATAAAGCCCCTTTCTACTCTTTTTGGATTGCAAAGAACAGTTTGAAAACATGACTCAAACACTCTCTAAAGGCCCAGAAATAAAAGGCAGATGTGTGATCCTAAAATGGTTTTTAAGCCACTCAGGATATAACAGGGACTGACTCATTTTGGGAACTTTTGATTTGAAAACAGAGAAAAGTCCAGCCAACCAGCCAGCTCTACTGGTTCTGAGAGATACACAAAGTCAGAGGTAGGCAGCCACTAGTCCTTCCCTTGACAGCATGGTCTCAAAAGATCAGGCTTTTCTGCTATATATTCTACAGCAGACTTGCTGGCAGAGGCAGCTGAGAAAAGGCTGGGAATTAGTGCATGGCTTCTCATGACCATGTGTCATGTGCTGTTCCCAGAGAGCAGCACCCCCATCTCGCTACTTAAACCTTTCTTGGTGGAAGAAAGTCAGAGGCAGTCCTGAGATGCAATGAACTTTTATCCCTACTAGAGTGTTTTCCATCACATGTCCACCCACCAGGCTCTGCAAGAACAGAAAATTTATTCCTATGCCTTTAATGTGGGTAAGCTGAGCGCATCAGCACCTTTTAATTGGGTGAAAGAAAGGACCCAGGGGTCAAAGTGTTGGACCCTTTCTAAGCATGTGTTACCAGGACAATCAGCAAAAAAGACAAATACAGATCTATTAGCATGGGTTAGATAAGGATGGCCAGGCACTGAGGTAAGGCTGGTTAAACACTGAAATTTTCCTACAGAAATTGTAAACTCCTCAACACTGACGTTTATCTGTCTGAAACATCATAGGCTTAGCTGACCCTGGATTGGGGCAGAGGCCTGGTTAAGAGAATGCTATGCTATCCCCTCTAGTCCCTATGACAAGAGATTTTTTTTGTTTTGCTGCCACCACCCCTTCTGGAGGTGGAGGAGAAAGAACACAAAATACACAGTGAAGTAAGGGACTCACTAATATTAGTAGATGTTATGTGTTAAATATTATATACAAGAATTTCCATAATTTAGTGTGTGCCACTTTAAGAAACAAAATAAGCTGAACTTTCATTGTGCTGTGGGAAGCAAAGCTGAAGAGCACATCAGCAGTTATGGTATTACATATGGACTTTTGCTTCCTCCTGGGAGTTGTTTTCCTTAGAAGCAAAGCTGATTCCTATTTTCCACTTTGCTGATAGCTCTGTTCCTGCACAGTTAGTACTGTGCTAAGAGCTATTGTGCACCCTTCCTTCTCTCTCCCACCCCCATACACTTCCTCTTTTCCAAAACAAAAGCCTTTTCCAATGAATGAGGGAATTTCACAAAATTATTTTCCATATCCTTATATAGCAATAAAAATTGAGAAACAATTAGTTCTAAAACCTACTTTCAATAGGGAAAGTATCATTGTAACCCAGGAGACACATCCCTAAAAACTTTGTATTTAATCCTAAAACTTTCATGAGGGGAAAGACTTTGGGAAAGATGGGCTCCTCTACCTAGTTCTGGTGGCATTGCCTGCCAAAGAGTGAAAACAACTTGATTTCCAAGGATTACTTATGTAAGGATTCTGGAATCAGAACTTATTATACATTGTGGTTACCTTCAGGTATTCCCAGCTACTGTCTTATGTAACTACCAGCTCAGATTTAGTTCACAGTTTGCAAGCAATAATAATACGAAATCAAGACAGGGCAGGCTACTACTGCTTAGCTTTCAGACCTCTTGAAAATACACTCTATAACCTTCAGAAAAACAAGCTTCCAATAAACACAAGAAGCAGGTTCCAGTTTATGATCAAGGATTCTCTCATCTTTTAACCTTGGTTCACAGGTTAATGAGAGTACTTTGAGAAAACTGTCTTTAAGTGTCTCCCCTTTATCCTTTCCAGAATTCTACAGGCTGCATTGCTCATTACATGTTTCTCATAATACTGACTAGCCCCAGCCATAATCTGCCTCCCTGCAAGCTGAGTGCAGGAACTTCACATCCAATTAATGGGCCAGAAGCACAAGATATTTTGAGAAGGACAGGGAGGTGGCAAAGCTTGCTGACTCTACCAGGAGCACTTGTTATACTTCCTCAAAGGTAATATTCCATCTGCTGGGGAAGTCTGGGAGATGTACTTCCTGGGAAAAGGTGGTTTTGTGCTGACAGAGGTGTTAACAAAAGGTATATTTGAGACTACTGTTATAGCTTTAAAATAAGAGATGGATGGTGAATCTTTTAGTCTTTCCCCTCTCTCAAAGCCAGCATGTAGGTTTTTATTGTTCTCAAAGCTCTGTGTGACACAGTGCCCACCAAAGGCAAACACTGCAAAATGCAAGCAGGGTCCCAGCATATCACTCTGCAACACGAAAATGGTACAGGAAGGAAGTGCTATAATGCCATGCACAACATTTCCAGACCTAACTAAACAAACAAAAAAGACAATTTTAGACTGAGTGAATTCTCCTTATCCTAGAAAAAGGAATGCATTCTGATCAAGGCACTGGTTTTCTTCCACAATACTATGAAAAATACTGTGAAACATAATACTATGAAAAAGATGCCTTAGTTAAGCTCAATAGGGATCCATAAATGAAGACTGCATGAAGAATTGCAAACATCTGAACACTGAAAATCTTTAATTACGGTTATAATCCATAGGAAAGTAGCAGCTGTAACTGGAGGCAGATTTTTTTCAGAACATCTCATGAGCTATTGAGTTGGTATAAAACATGTAGCAACACATATTACAGGAGCTGAGTACTCAAGATGACGGAGTGGTGGGGGCCCAGGACTACAAAACACACACACAGCCACATACTGGTCTGTGATAACACAAGGTAGTGGCCCTTGATAATCACAAGGCCCTTGATAATCAAATCTCAGAACAGGGTCACACTAAGAACCAAGCTCTTTTGCCAGTAGCAATCTTGTTAGGCAGAGTTCCACTATTCCCCACATTTCCAAGTCAGAAAACATGTATTTTTGTTGATTAGGCCTTTCTTTTTGAAGAATGAATTTTCAAACAGCACTGTGGAGCTTAATCACTGCACACTGTATGCCCAGTTAAACTTCCACTGAATCCAACAAAAGGATTTTCCATACACGCTAATAGAGCCTCACTCAGCCAAGCTTACAGAGAGTATATGCTTGTAAATGTAGTCAAGCTGAAATCAGTGGCACTGCTCAGAGGAATAATGATTATTTGTTCAAGTAATGCTCACAGGAATGAAGGTGTACAGGATACAGCCCCATTGATATGAATACTGTCTTTTTTGGTACAAAGAAAGCTTTTAAGGGGTTATGTGTCATTCAATCAACTAGGCAATAAAGAATCAGGCCATACATACTGAAGTTTAAAATAGAGGAAAACATACTGTGGTATATAACAGATAAAATTAAAGAGTGTATTTGGATACTTCCTTACCACAGAAACCTCAAAATATCAAAGAGAAATTCACCCAGCAGTTATAATCATCTATCCAGGATGAAAACGAGTATTATTCATTTCGTAACAATTTGTGATGGTTCTGAAACAATACAGAAAATGTGTAAATTACACCAATACAATAAAGACTTGATTATGCAACTGTTTGCCTATTTCACTGAAGCAATAGGCAAGCAACTGGAGACCAAATAGAAAACAATTTCTCAATCTTATACTGTAAAAGAATATGCACTTATGTTACTGGTTGAACTTCTTAAAGTAAATAATTTTGGTAAAACATTGTCATTGCGGGCCTTAGTTAACAAATTTCCACAACCTACAATATTCCTAAGACTAGTTTCATTGTGTTTATGCTTCACTTTCAGATTTTCAGTACTGAATGTTTTGATCTCAAAAGACAGATTTTTTTTTTTTTTTTACAAACTGTGTTTCAATGAATTTTTAAAAGGATCAGCATTCCATTTTTCAGAATTAATATTTTGACATAATCTTTCCTAAATACTTTCTAAGTGAGAATACTTAAGCATATTAGAATTCACAAGTATATTTTATCCTCACCACAGCCAATGGAAGTTAAGTACAGGCTTAAACATTTTTCTTCTGAATCAGGATATTCCATTGTATTTGAAATGAAAAACAAAACAGAAGAACACTGATAATTATATTTTGGATAGTTTTCAGAGTGCACGTACTAGATATTTTACACAAAACATGGCAAAAAAACATGCCAACAAATCCAGTCTTTTTTTTTTTCTCCTGTGGCAAGAAAAGACACCAATAATCCAGCCTAGCAGGGTGGTGGGAGCAAAAAGGGTTGCTTCTATTCACCTATATATTATCTAAATATAAGAGGTGGTTTCTCTTCCCTGGTTCCTTCTCTTCAGAGCAATGAACCCTCCCACAACACTGTGGGTGAGAATCTACATATAAAATTTGATTCATTAATGCTGCTTGAAACACCATTAACTCATCCTTCATGCTTTATGAGCTGCATCAGAAGGGGTCACAGAGTACTGATGCTGGCCAGCAGCCAGTGACAGCATGACTAGCAGCCAGCCGTTCTGCTATGGGCTGGAGGAGGTTTCTCAGAGAATTTCACAGTTCTTCCGTATTTCCACCTCTACTACAGCCCAAGATCTCCTGCAGAGTTTGCATGCACAGCCCCTAAGGATACAAAAGGCTGTGCTCCTCTTGCTGTTCTTTTATGTTGGTGACTAAGTTACTTGTTCCCTCAATGCCTCCATAAACTAACCAAATCAGCAGCTAGATTTTTATACAATTCCATACAGCTTAAGTGAAGCTCAAAAATCATTTCTCCAGGAACTTCAAGTTCTTTTAGCCTATCTACACGTGAATTTGCAGAATCGTTACTTTAAAATAATCCCTGCTTTCCTTGCAAGCTGAGAAAGAACAAATATGGGAATTCATGATATAATGCTGTCAAAGTTCCCTTTTTAGGATGAAAAAAATCTTTGGCACAGTTTCCTGTACTTCAACATTCTTACCAGCAAATTACCTGCTTAGGTCCTGAAGCACTCTGTAACAAGGTTTGGAAAATTCGTGCATACGTTATGAAATGTAAACAAGTTTCACGTGGTTTCCCAGGAAAAAAGTTAATCAGAGTTTGTATAGAATAAGAGATATAGGCAGTATGATTTGTGGAAAAAATGCACTTCACAGTACAATAGAAGTAGGCAATATCACCAATACATCATTCTCTCATGCACATCTATAAAGATCCATGTGTGAAAGCTCCCACCCACAAATGCACAACATGCAAAAATGCACAGTTCTTTGGGCTTGGACTTGGTATATTCTGATAGAAAAACTTTACTGTGGCATACTTGAAAATAGATTGAAAATTACTGCCCCACTTTGAACATATGCTGAAATACACTGTAATATCAGTACAAAGTTGACAGCATCCATCAGGAATCTTCAGAGATGCTTCATTTGATTGTTCAGAGATGAAAAAGCAACAAGGTGACTGGACCAAGCAATTCCAGATACTTACAGTACAATCATCAATTTGAAATGAACTCCTCTTGTCTGCAACTGTAATGGTTTAGAAGACACTTCCTAAAGAAATAGATAATATTTTCTTTTTTATTATGACTGATCAAACACTGAGACCTATATAAGAATTTTAAAAAATGAAAACAATAGCAGTATTTTTTATTAAAGGGCATGCTCACAAATGTGAAGTCATGGTTACAAAAGTTCAAATAAAGCTTATTTTTTAAATTCTCTCTGACCTTGGATTTGACAAAACTGTTATGGGTCAAGATTATGAAAGGGCTTCCATTAGGTGAAGTTATCTAAGTATTGTTCAGACTGGTTTTCAGGATGAAATACTAGCTGAAGTTTGTATTTACTTCATGTGCAATCACTTTAACCTTGCTATTTGCACAGCAGATGTCTTCTTCACAAGACTACAGAAGCTATTGACTATAAATCTTGATAAGATAAGCTGTTCATTCCTTGTTTGTCAGAGTGCTCTAAAAAGTCGCATAAAAGAAAACAATTACTAAACTGAGGCAAACACTAAAAGCTGATCCTAGAGCTCTTACAGGAGACTCAGTAAGACTTCTGCCCAAGTAAAACCAGCAGAATTAGAACCACTGTAAGAAAGTTATTATACAGAATGCAATTCATTTGTGAAATTTAATTCTGAATGCCAAAACTGGGATTACCATTTATTCTAATTAGCACTATTTCTGAAGTCTTAATAGTTAAAATGAAGATGAAATGAGCACAGTAATTCAGCTACCTTCTTATCCTTGCATCTACCCATTCAGTCATCAATGACACAATGTGCAGCTAAAGCAGGAGTGAGAAAGTTTTCATGCCGTGTCCTGTGGAGGAACAGAGGGGCCAAGACTGCCAGCTCAATACATTAAATTAAGAAAAGTCTCCACTGAGTGCTTTCCACCATCTCTGGAGTTGATTTTGGAAAGCAGATTTCATCTATCTTCCTGCTTTAGTAAGTTGATTAAGAAAGCTTGTTCCAATTACTAAAACACCACCAAATCCATAAACTGAGTAAACATAGCTCAGACCTCCTGTTAAGGGCAAAAAGGTATGCAAAATACACCTGTGGCAAACAGCATTTGTTTTGTGTGTGAGTAAGCACGTGTGTGTGTGTGTGTGTGTGTGTGTGTGTGTGTTTTCACAATAATGGTTTAGAAGACTAGATGAGGTGGATCAGCCTGCAGGGATGGGAAGATTGTTCTCTCATTTGGAGAGTTACCAACCTGCTCAAGGCAAAGAAGGTTCCAGCTGCTATAGGGGTGACAAGCAAAGGGCACACAGCAGGGAGCTAGGAGCCTACAGCTCATGCATAGACTAGGAGCCTGCTATGATCAGCCACCAAGGCCTCAGAGGTGAGGAAAAGAACTTCCCAGGAACAAGAACAGACTAGGCAGAGTTTGCCATTATTCAAAATTCACTGTACTGGTTTAAAGCAAAAACTTGCCTGCAAGGACTCAGAGAGCAGAGCCATGTATAAGCTTTTTACTTCTGTTGTCTTGCCTTACTGAAGCTCTCTATTTGAAAAGTATACATTTCTAGTTGATCCCCAAACAGTCTGGCATTTTTGAATTTAAAAGCCATTGGTTGCTTTGGCATAACTCACTGTGACGTGACAATCTAGGTTCATTCACTTCAAAGATAGATGACAGAAAATAGATTCTCTCTGATTCAAATGGCTATGAGAGCTTGCTAGGAATTTTCTCATGGCTGTTTAAAAAACTCAAAAGAAAACTGAAAAGAAGAACGTACTACTATTTCAAAATAAAAGAATTCAGTAGTAAGTCTTTGCTTTACTGTGTATCTTATCACACTAATTTTCAAACTTGTATATACATAGGAAGACACCAGTCTTCGAGACTACAGTCTAAAAAAACTTTGAAGAAAGGAGTACCATTCCTGTTAGAGAAGAAAATGAGATAGAAACAGCCTTACACAAAGACAGAAGAGTTGAAATTTTATCTCCTTAATCCCTGTCCACATGGTTAAACAGAAAACCACCACTCCCATTCTTTCAGTTGTTCTCCAAAAGGCCACTTTCTAGAAATAGAAACTTGCTTCTCCTGACTGTTCCCATATGAGTGTTCAGGCTATTTTAATAGGACAAAGAGGACTTTCTATGGGATAGTAATTCACTAGTGCTAAGCATCAAAAGATGTATTGCCATAACTGAATTTCTATTTTATAGGGTGCCATGCAACAGCATACAATACTCTATAGCTTTTAGCCATCTGGGAATTACAAGAACAAACAGAAAAGTTACCTATAATTCTACCTTAACAGGAGACTTAAGAGATAAAATAACTGATCCTGTATGACTGGCCGATCACACAAGAATGCCATAGGTAGCATCACCTTTAAAGTGCACATACATAGGAATAGGCCTCAAAACCCAGTATTAGAATTACTGTACATATGCTGTCCAGTTGATCTGTGCATACTCAGTCCAACAAACTGAATTTACTAAATTATACAGGGGATTCTACACTGGCGAGATCCCAGTCACCATTTGTGTACTGCAATTCAGTCATCTTTGCCTGCATTCTACGGCCAAAACCTTCTGAAAAGCTGAAATTCCCTATGACACTTTCTCAAAAGAAAAGAAAAGCAAACTACAAAAGTAAGCAATATCTACCATATTCCTTTTAATAGTCAGTTAGCTCCCTGATCAAAGAGTGAAGTCAAGCAAGATGATATGATTGATTGAACTGACCCACTTGGATGTTATTTATCACATTGTTTTTTTCCAAGTGATCACAGAGACTTAAAACAAGTAACGAAGAGAGCTATTCTTCTGTTTCTTAGAACTGAAGTTAAACTGATCTGTTGGCGATTTCCCTAGCTTCCCTTCAGCCTTCCCAAATTTCTTTTGAACAGCTAATTCCCATTCACTTTTGCCAAGTCTTGAAGTTTTTCTTAACTGAAAAATGCAAGATACATCTGTTTTCAAAGACCTCAGAATCCACAGTTTTCCATATTTTCAGATGAGAGGTAGAACCTACTAGCTGAGCAACATGACCCAAGTGTCCTTTCATAAATGCCACACACATTAATGCTATTGGCTTGAGCTAATTTCAAAGTCACCACTTGTATGGAAGAGAAGAGGATAGTCATAAGATCAGACATGTAATCTTCTGAGGACGGCAAGTTCCGAAGTGGTGATGATGTGGGGAAGCCATAGAATTAAGGTCATAACTGGAAAGCATACCTAATATATCTGAAAACAGCATACTGAATAAATGGTGTGCTGCACATGAAATTCATGAAGCAGACCTATGTGCAGGAGAGTTTGCAAGGAGGTAAGTTATTAGTGTCCTATGGCAAATTTAATACACCTTTAAAAGGAGACAAATTTCAAAGCAAGTTAAAACATGATCTCTCCATCCTTTCTTCATGGCTATAGCTTTATATCAGCTTTAGCAAACTCCCCCACAGCTAGAGTCACAGGTTGTTGTTTCTATTGCTCAGTAAGTTAGGTGCATTTTCTTGGGCCTTGTTGGACTGCTATGCTAGCACATTTCTGTAAGGTATCACAAATCTGTTACTTGTTAACAGATACAACACCATATGATCCAACTGCTTTAGCCTTCCAGAATCCCAAATAATTTAAAAAATTCTTTCCCAAACTTTAACTTTGGTTTGCGCAAGACATACTAATCGAAACATGTACAGCTGTATCTGTACATTTTTCTCTGCCTCAGTTCTCACCACAAAGGTTTTTGGGGCCCTTAATCAGAAGTTAAATCCCATTTCTTGCATATTGTGGTCACCATATAGACCTTTTTCCAGGAAAAATGCTATTAAATAGGACATATCTGCTTCAGAAACATATCCTTTCTCTCTGTTGGAGCTTCCACTAACAAGGTTGATGACACACCTTTCTTTTTTTATCCCCATCTTCTCTCAATCTCTAGCATGCACTTGTTAAAAGAAAATAATTCACTGTTTATCTTGTAAGTTGGTCCGTAGCTTTTCCCAGAGATTTGGAAACCTCCTCTAGCATATTCACTGACTTGGTTCAGATGCTATTGCTTCTTGGTAATACCCTTCCAAACCAGATACACTTCTGTGATCTTCACGCTTAGCCACAATCACTCATTTCCTCCTACCATGAGTTTTCATGGAAAAGAAATTAATTCTGACTTCAGTTAACAAGCAGAAGTTTGAAAGAAAAAAAGAAATCAAACAACATCATTGCTACAATTCTTATGAAACCTCTCTTTCCCTATATACACTGGTACTCAAACACACTTCTACAGTCCACAAGGTGCCATCCACAATGGCCAACCCAGTGCTACATGCTAACAAACAAACCTAATGCTAAAACCAGAAAGTAGCCTGAAATACACTTCTTCTAGTGGATATCTGCTTCCACTGCAAACCCTCATTCTTCTCTATTCCAAATCAGCATGCATACTGTAACCCACCTCCTACTCACAGGAAAGGAGGAAAAATTTATGCCCACATTTCAAATTTGGGGGACTAACAGGACAAAAATAAGTTTAGAGAAATCAAAAAAGAGAAGCAATTGAAACAGGTAAGGCTTTTTAAACACCTAAATTTTTTCCCACTATGCCTGGTTCACAGCTCCAGCTGCCATTCTGTCAAGTCTGGCAATAACTGCTGTGATGGAAATCCGTTAAAGAAAATAGTATGCTGTGAACAGCGTGTTTAGTGAAACAGTGGGAAGCTCACATTAGCAACAAATGCTGAGGAAATGTAAGAAGCCTTGGCAAAAAGTGAGTTTTGTAGATGATAGTTAAGTGCCACTTTTCTGCTCTGTATCTGAGCAGTCCTTTGTATTGGTTATCATTACAATGGTGCTGAGAAATTCAGGACTTCTACGTGGGGATATATAGCTATGTCAATGTAATGCCGTATGATTCCACCTGTTACAGAATGCCTTATTCTGATTCAGATGTTCTACTTCCAAAGTTTCGATTCATCCTTCCATGGAAACATAAGCCAGCTGCAAAATGCATACACAGAGAGCTTGATGCCTTTGAATATGCACTCCTGCTTTGGTAACAGTAAACCTGGAAAGCAGCACCAAGACAGTCCACGGTCTGTTCTGCAGTTACAGGAAGGACATAGCTAGAAATCATCTCAGACTAGCTAGGACATTGGGCCTGAAGTGATTCCTAAAGACTACATGGTATTGGGGTGAAAAAACATCGTGAGTGGAACAATGAATTAGAACGCTTCGCTATCAACACAGAAATGTGTAGCAGACAAAAAGTCATATACTGCTTTTCTTTGTTCACAGTACACACCAGGGAAAATGACATAGTTTATTTCTAGTTATAGGTAGATCTGATATAGTTGCTCAATTACTTTCAGTTAGCTTAGAGAAAGCTAACTATGGAAACACCACAGCAACGGGAATGTTGTACTTGATGAGACACATATGAAAGCAGGTTTGGGTGGTTTTTAACCTGACTGAACAAAATGAACACATCTACAGTACGAATGCACTGGAAAAAAAATTCCCAAAAATGTCTGCATTTTTTCTTTTGGGGGAGAGCACGTGTGTGATGAATAAGTCTGAACGATCAGTAAGATCTGATTTGATTAGAATCAAAAATGAAATCCTTAGAGGTTTGTCATGCTGGGAGATCTAGAATCACCTCTTGATGAGGTAGTTATTTGCCCAATTAAGTGGCATAATCCAGCATTAAGCCTATGAAAGAAGCAACCTGCCATGGTAAACATAATTAAAAATCAAAAATACCACAGGATGGATTGACGGCACCACATCTTCATGGCCTTGGTCTCATTAAGAAGGTGCAAGTGACCAAAACCTTTAGCACTTTGAAAGAAAAACAAGCTCTTCAAGTACAGAATAAAGCTAAATAAAACAATCACTCTGCAAGTGTCCTACGGCAGATGTTCAGAGAAAAGGACATCTATGAATCAGCACATAGGTATACTCACTAAATTGCATAACAATATAAAACTAGTTACTTCTGGAGAGACCCATAACATTTTATATAAAATTATTATATGTATATTATTTTATATATTATATATATTTTGTATTTCATATAATATTTTTTAAAATACATTTTGTGCTAGATGCAAAGGAAGTCAAACAGAAGCAAGGAGGAAGAATAAAGGAAAAGTGGCCAATACTGAACATAAATAATAGTGCTGTTGTTTGGCTTATGCTTGGCACCAAAGATATTTCATCAGAAAATTAGACTTTCTGGATCGGATGAGGGCTGCTATGGTTTAGACTTATTCAAGATCAAAATCAGTAGAAAAACACAGTAAAGAAACTCCATAGAAAAGCAATATTGCACCAATGCAAATCACAGTAAAGCTTAAGACTCTGACAATATGCCTGCCTCAGAAGACAAGAAAGAATATAAAGATTCATATACACATTTTCCCCCTCATTCAAAGTTAGTTTCTGCTGTTTTGAGATAAAGCAATTTTGAAGCCCTGGAGTGTTCAGTTCTATAGGATATAATTAAAAAGTTTGAAATCTAAACGATTAAAAACATGTCCCTCACAGCTGAAGACCTTAACATTAAAAAAAAGCTATGTTGGCCTATGTTGTCTACCTCCAAGAATATACCTTACCATGCAATAAATGTGACCAAAAACAAAAGATCAGCATTTTTTCCTATCAAGAAATGTGCGCCAGATTCAGAAAACCTCAGCACTGGTACATTTATGAAATGCTGATGTTAGCCAAACGATAAGCCATTTATTACCATTGTCTAATATGGTCTAGCAATTTCCTCCTGAGAATACAGATCTAAGTTTGTAACATACAGAGACAAAAACTTGCAAATTGAATCTTGATGACAGATTCAAGATGGGTACTACAGACCCTTTTTAAAATGTGATGTTGACACAATGGAGCAATCTATGGCTAGATAATATTACAAAAAACCTTGTTTCAAAATAAATGCAGACTGATTGCCAAAGCAATCAGGGCAAGAACCAACCTTCCCTCTCAAGAGTACAATAGGCATTAATTTGTTTCCAATTACTTTGAAGAGAAGATGAGTCCTTCTAAATTAGTCTCACTTCCCTAAGAAAACTTTGCTAGAAGATGCTAAAAACATGCAATTGTATATAACAAATCCTTTTCAGTAGTCAGAATACATACCTACATAATCAGTATTTATCAAATTGCTATAGTTTACTGTAAAGGGTTCAAACAGTACCAAGTGACAAACTGGATGAAAGCCACTATTCCAGACTAAGCCATCTTTGATCTGGATCCAAAGTATTTCAAACAATTTAGGTATTCAGAAAAAAGGTTTTCTTTCCTCACTTTGTAGATCTTTTAGTAGCCCGCCCCATTGAACCTTGAAAGCCACCTGTTCAAAAAAAGTCCCTGTTACCTCTCAGTTTCCTCAGTCCAATGGAAGGAGGTAAAAAGGCCGAAGCTTTTTGTTCAGGTTTCTGTCAGTACTGCTGTAGATGACCAGCACCAGGGAAAGAACTGGACTATAGCCAACTCTAATATAGATTATCTTCAGGAACTCTTCGGAGTTGCCCTGAATCCATCAGCCATTAGAAAAAGAGAGATATGGAGTACACCAGAAACTGGATCTCCAGTTTTAAGTGACCAAGCTAACTGGGGAGAGGAAGTCTGGAAAAGTGTACTGCAAAGTTTATGTTCCATTATTCAGCTGAAGAGTGGAACCATCTTGGAATAAAGTGCAACTCTTTCTAGCATTATAGAGCAATTTCTTAATATGAAAAGGAGTATTCAAACTTGGATTGAAAAGTGAGAATTAATCTACCTGGAAATTAAAAGTGTATAAACGATTTATGTGGCAGATTAAACAAAACCAAAGAATGTGTGAGAAAAATAAGTGAAGGATGGGGACCCAGCAAGTCTACTGCATCTGTGACATTCTCCAAGAAAGTCATCTTTCTTTTTAAATCTAAGACTTAAAATTTGGTTTTCAACTATTTTAGTACTTTTTCTCGCTTTTGTTTTTTCAATATTTTTGCTTCTCTGCAGGACTTCAACTGTTGGCTGCACAGTTTTGGGCTCCTTTTTGAAACAAACAAAAAACCCCACTAGCACATAACTACCATGAAATTGATTCGTTGTTCTGTGAGCTTGCATTCTGAGGCACATGAGTTCCCCTGAAAAGCCAGCAGCATAAGACCACAGCAGTAGGCAGAGGAAAATGCTCAAGTCTCCTAAAGAGTTCCCTTATGTTTTGTCAGAATGTGTCCTTTCAAGGTTTGCAAAGAAAGAAGGCATCAGAGATGTATGGATTAAATCTTTCCTTGGACACTTTCTTTTTGAACTTCCTCCTCATTCTCTGTAGCTGGGAAACACAGGCTTTTTTCTTTGATTGGCATAAACATTTCAGTTGCTTACAAAGTATCTCGACATTAAGAGATCATTCAGTTAGTTTGCTATTATTACAAACAATACACTATCAATGCCAGTTCAGGTCTGGATGAAACAGTCTGCAACAGAAACTGATGTGGTGTTATAAGGTAAGATATATCTCTGTACACCACACTGAGTACATGATTTACACTGAATTTTTTCTCTGCCAAAGAATCAGAGACTTCATCTTTATTGCACTGGTGCTAATTATTTATGAAATACAGCATTCTCCCTGTCCCAGCCCCAAGGAGAACGCAAACCAAAGGCACTAAGACCAACTTCTTGAAAGAAGTTTAGAAACTTGGAAATTACATAAGGCTTGCTTCCATTGAAGTAAACAGTAAAATTCCAAGGAACTAATTTGAAGAAAAATCAAGGTCTGTAGCTTGTCACATGTGGAATTCCCTTGGCACACCATTTCCGAGGGAAAAGATAGATTTTAGTCTTAAAATTCTTAAAAGGAATAATCACTAAAGAAAAATTATCAGGTATAGCAGTTTGCCACTAGATGGAGTAGTTTAATATCAAAATTTCTATTTATAAAGAAAATCCTCTTGAACTTTCAGATCTTTCATTAATACAACTTTGCCATTACCAAATTCACTTTTCTTCTTTTTGTAATGCTTGACACTTAGACATACTGTCTCCTTCTATATTTTACCTTTATTACAGAAAACACTGTGAGGTAAATCACAGTTCTAAAGCATTTTAGTTAAACTATCAGTTTAATTTAACTGCCAATCTATATCACATAATTTTAAGAAACATTAAGCATTTAGAATTATTAAGCATCTGCACTTTTCTCAAAGTACTGTCCTCTATAATTGCCAAAGATGCCAGAAGAACTTTTTGCCAGCAAAGATGATTCAAAATTTATTTAACTAGAAATTGAGCCCTAACCCTAACTATTAAATATTTAGGGTCCTTCTACATTCTAATATCAAAATTAAGAATCAAGATTTTGTACCAGCACATGTGAAACAAAGACTCTTGACCTCATTAGCCAGAGTCTCAATTTACATCAGTCATATAATTGTATACTTTAGATCCCTGCAGAACTATTCGTGCCTTCTGTCAGCACAAAGACCAAAAGTTGAGCCTATATTTATGGTAATTTCAAATGAGAAAAACAATCTGCAGTTCCTGTTATCCAAAACACTTCCTGGTAACATTTATCTCTACCTCGTAAAGGTGAGTTGTATACATGTTTAAAAACAAATGGAACAGCAGCATTGTTGCTGAATGCAGCTCTGAGGCATGAAAGGAAGTAAATCCTCAATGATTACATAGGTCTTACAATCCTTCTTAAAGGCAGGATTTGCTGGGAAAAGGGGAAGCAATAAACAGAATTGAGGGCAGCCCAGGAACAGCAGCCCCCAGCTGACCTCAGCTTCACCTTTTTCTCTTAAATGACTTACTTCTATTGTATTATACTTACAAAATATTCATATTTTTTGAAGTATATTTTAATAATTTGAATGTTATGAAAACAAACTATAATAAACTGTCTGCTGTATCTAGAGTCTGCATGCCTCATTATACAGCATGTAACTTTATAACTCTGCATATTATTGCACTTCTTTTAACGTTAAATCAACTTCTACCTGCACAGCAGGTGTAAATTACCACTGGATTTCCTGTTGTGTTTGTTGTATGTGCCCATAGTGAAAATACAGGCTTTTAATGTCTAGACGTGTTGCTTTCCTGTAACAATTGTTACCATTATCTTTCATGATTAATAAAAGAACAAACATTAGGCTGCTTATGCAACTCTTAAGGTAATTACATACTTTTGTCATACAGTATTTGGTTATGGTTCTAAAGATACTGAGGACATATAATTGATATGTCCCCATCATCTCCATCATTATTATGACCACATTAAGGTCCAATTAAGCTAAGCTCTCCTACCTCAATCAAATAGTCTTTAAGGACACTGCAGTTCAAGATTGGCCTACGAGATGGATCACAGGATGGAGAGAAAGAATATAGGACAGAAGGAGGAGAAGCTTTATTATTTTATTTTTAGATTATTACACTTCATTTTCATGCTTTGCTTCATCACTGCACTACTTCCAGTAAGGTGAGGGGAGGGAACAGACAGAAAAAAGTGAGGAACAAGTCAAGAAAGAAAGAATGAGGGCATACTGAGTAAAGTATTCCACTACAGACATTTCTAGCACTTGTGTAAAAGCTGCCTTCATTAAAGCTAACACGTCAACATTGCAACAAGCTAAGAGCTAAATGAACGTAAAGAAAATCCAGGTCATCACATTTCAAGTACAAACCCAGTATACTTCAGCCTTCTCCTCTATTAACACCACCACAGTGCTTGCCTCTGGCTGTCTGCTCCTGGACAGTGTGGACACAGAGAACAGATCAAGGCTCCAAAACATTTTTCCACATGTTCTTCAGTAGCTTCTACCCCCATTTTTCTTCCAAAGAAGAAACAAGTTCCCTGATTACAAGCTACCTCCTAGGCAGCAAAGTAACTTGAAAATGTTTTGTATTTCTATTGGTATGTTTCATTAAGTGATTACAATAAAAAGTTCAAATCCAAGGCCATCTTGACTGCTTGAGATTTCAAAGTATGTACCTCAAGATACTTTGAAGCTACTTAATCCAACATAATTTAGTTTAGTCCTTTAGACATCTAATGTTTGCTCTACAACGTAAAAACAGGTTAAACTGTGACATTAAGTATTTACAAGAAAATTAATTACAGCTAAAAAAAAATCACTGGCATCTATGTATCTAAGCAAATTAAGAGAAGCACAAGAATTTAATTGTTGTTGCTCTATCAGATAGCTAATCATTTCACTTTTCCGTTAGAGGAGCCACTCCATAATTAACTCGCAACCAGTCTCCACTACAGAAACTCATCTAAGTCTTTCTATATTGTGTGTATTTTCAGGCAAACATGAGAATGCCAGCAGATTTATTCACACAAGAGAAAATGTCTTTGAACATAGTGATGATGTGTCAAAGTTTCACTTATAGTTAGTTAAAAAGGTATCCCAAACAGAATGTGTCTGAGTGATATCCCTACCCACCCCTATTAAGGCCATCCACTCAAAAAGGAAAAAAAAAAAAAAAAAAAGGATACTACTCAACTTCCTTACCTTTAGACAACAGCATATGAGGAGTGCATGTCGATACACTGTAACAAGCTCTCTCTGAACCACAGGGTTCAAAAGCAACAAAACATGAACCAAAGCATCTCTGAAGCTGCACTAAATTAAGTAAGAACAAGTTTGTTTGCCATAGCATGAGAATCTGGGAGGAAGATGAGCAAAACAAAGGGGAACAGAAACATATGTGGTATCAGTACTACGGTTTTTTCAAATGTGTTTTCGTCTTGATATTATTTGGTGCAACTGTCAGTTTTTCTGAAAATTCTTATTAGCTCTCTTCCCTCTTGGGGATGAAGCCCTCAACTACTAGTGTCAGTCCCAGCAGAGCAAGGACTGCAGGCACACAAGAATGTAAGGCACCTTTTGTTTGCTGAGAAGGGAGAATGCAATTAAGGCTAGCTACAAACCTGCCTGGTAACTCTCTTAAGTGTTCATTAGCGGAAGATAGATCTGCCCTTTTAATTCAGACACACTGCATACTAAGTACAGGTTAATAACTACTTAGGACTTCAATACTCGACAGAGTTACATATGCAGGCTACTGTCTCTGAAAGGAGGTAAAGACACGTAAAGAAAAAAAACAGCCATCAAGCTGATCATGACCAAAAATCATTGCTATCTAAGATGGAGTGTCTGACGAAGTCTGTTCCAGGATCATTTGGCAAAGTTGTTTATAATGTCCACAAACATATTAAAAGTAAAGAAAGCTTTGATATGTGGACACTGGCACCAGACCAGTCACCAGGTCACCAGAGCTGGCACCGCAGCTGTGCCTGTTTTTAGGACTTAGTTCTCGTTTCTGTCAGTCTTTCCCACAGATTTCAGAAGAGCAAATTAAACTTGAATGAGGTCAATGAAAAGTTCACAAGTCACACAGTCATCAACTTCCCCAATACATGGTGAGACCAAACTGTCAGTACCATGATGCAGCAGGGAAGGGAAGCAACTTCCTGCCTTTTGTCTGCCCTGCTGGGCATCTGCTACAGTACTGCTGGCAGCAATAGGCTTTCCAAAGGTGGTCAAATCCCACCTCAGAAGCATGCAGCAGAGACATCCCTTC
Source organism: Dromaius novaehollandiae (assembly GCF_036370855.1). Classification (NCBI taxonomy): domain Eukaryota; kingdom Metazoa; phylum Chordata; class Aves; order Casuariiformes; family Dromaiidae; genus Dromaius; species Dromaius novaehollandiae. The sequence continues at coordinate 24,339,359 of NC_088105.1, read as the reverse complement.
ATTAGCCTTTAGAGCAGAACTCAGCAGAGATTTCTCTGGGGATCCCCATGTCTGACTCACCCTTCACAACACACTTCCCTTTCCTCCAAATGCAGACTGAGATTTCAGCTATATTGTGACTCTCAAACTCTTTGTTTTTGTATTTGCAAAGCCTTCTGCAGGAATTTGATTTTCCTAGAATCGTGAAAAGTTCCACACCCTACAGCAGTATGTGAAAATGCTTCAATTATCTCCAGAGCCTCAATTTTCTAATGTCTATTCATAGCAACCCTAGGTCACAGCCACATAAATTTCTTCAGAAAGTCAGTCTTCTTCATAACAGGATAACATATTTTGAATCACTCTTGAATGCACCTTGCCATATTTTTGTAATGAGCTAGGGTATTTTAGATCAGCCAGCATTTGTATTAATGTGCTTGCAATTGACAGAAACTATATAAAGTTATATCTTGGTTGTACTGATATCTTACCAGGATTCTTAGCAAACAAGGCCTTGATGTTATTACAAGTGCTGCATTGGGCCATATTCACTTCAGTGGATTCAATAAAGGCACAAGAGCCCATCTGTGCAGAGCTCATTGCAAAAACACTGAATATGTTAAGCTTGATCCTATAATCAACTTTAATTAGCATCACTGGGACTTAGTATAGGTGTAAAGATCCATCATGTTGATCCAATTGTAGGATCATAGCCTTAATGTAAAGACATATAGCATTTTGTTACTACTTCAAATAATCCAAGTTGATCTCCTTTAAAGAAATGAAGTCTGATCTCACAGTTGGTTCTGCTATAGGTAAGACTGACTCTCCACAGAGTTCCAGTGAAATTAGCTGGAGCAACTTAAAGTTTCCCTCATAAGAAAATGAGGGAAAAGAGAACCAGGAGGTAAGAACAGGAATAAGCCTCCTTCCCCTCCAGCACTCTTTTCTTGCTGACTGCCAGTCTTCCCAGGGTCTGGAATTAAGAATACGGACAGTAAGATCAGTTTGGTTGCACTCTGCTCCTCACGGCATCTGCCTACTTTGTTGGGTGATAATATGCCTACGCCTTGCCCTAGGTTATAGTGTGTAAGTACAGAAGACAATTTTTAACTAGAAAGCGTGTAGCAATTGGTAGCAGGACTATGATTACATCACAGTAATTCACAGAAAAGTTGTAAGATTAGTCATGTAATTAAGAGAGTAATAAAGGAATAGTTTAAAACTAGGCAAAATTTGCAGGCACTCCACAAATTAAACAAACTTATGTAGTTATTTTAGTTTTCTGTTTCACGACGTCATCATCTTGTTCTCTGCATTGTCAGTGGCACATCAGCAACAGCCTCAGAGCTCTCATGCGCTCTCAGGAACACTTTTTACATAGAATACCCTTTAAGAAACTACCCTTCTTTCATTCACATTAGCTTTTATGAGATATTTTGAAAGAAGCAAGTTTTCAATAAAAGAAACAACATTCTCAAGCTAAACACATCCAAAAAATCATCCAAGCATTTCATTTTTTCCTGTTTGGCATTTTCTTTAATAAACACCAACTAGCTGCTGGTCTAAAAAAGATTATTATATGAGTGTCTTCTTTTACCTCAAATCATAACCTGACCTAGACATCTTCCTTCTAAATTTACTGCAAGAATTAGAATTGCAAGCTCTTTAGAGCAGAGCATTCTCCTATCCCCACAATGATTTGAGAGGGAAAACAGGAAGGCAAAAAGTGTTATTCTTCATTAATATACTATTTTTCAACATCTGAAGACTGAAATATAGAAATAAAAAGGCAAAGATGCATATATTCTGCCATCTGTTTTTCCTGTGCCTGATTGCTCCATGATTTCATAGGCTCTTCAGAGGATCCAACCTAGAAGGACAACTACGGGAATAGAACACTACTGTAACCAGAAATCAGGAAGAACAAATGCTGACATCATTGAAAATTGAATTTTTTTTTTAACTGATGTTGGGACAGCATTTCCTTTACATACTTGTCTTTATTCCTAAGCAAAAGGACTTAAAGAAAATGCTATCCTAAAGTAGGCTTTAACAGTGAATTTTAGCATTCCTCCTTTACAAGTCTTTAAAAAAAAAAAAAACACACGAGAAAAAAGTATTTCCTTCAACAGGTATCATCACTTGAAAAATTAACTTATCTTTTCCCCCACCTCACCAGAATACTCACTAATTAGTAGAGCTTGTTCTGTACCTAAAAAAGGAGTGGGCTGGCCTAGTAGTGCTCTGTCTCCACTCACCCACTAGCATAGTGCAAGTAAAATTGCATCTGTTTTTCTCCCTTTCTAAGAGTTTCATTCAGCTCCCACCTAAGCATGGCTATATACTCTTGTCCCTCTAGAAAACATCACAAATTCAAGCAAGCAAGATTAACCAGCAGCTTAAATAAAATCCTACTTTTTGTGCGGTAGAGTCTTGCTAGTAGTAAAGAAAATAATGTAACAGCTGTCCAATGTTCTTCACATGTCTTTAATCCTTATTTCTATATGCATCACCTAATCGAGTCATGTTCTTCTTCAGACAATACATACAACCAGTTAGACCTATTCTAAAAAATATCCTAGATTTTGCTATGATACTTCCTGGATATCTTTCGAAAAAGTTTAGTAATGTGCCTAAGGATTCCTGAGGGGTGTTTTGCACTACCTAGAACAATGGAAATCACATCTGTTTATTTTTCTAGCTCTTTGACACAAAGACTTTGATAACACGATCTGAAGAAAAGAAATAATCAAAGGCATCTTAGTAATACTGACATCCCTTTAACTCATTTTACTTTTCTAGAACATTAATTGAGTGTAGGGAATGAGTTAACAGAATAAGGACTGAAGAAAATAGCATTCAGATATTTTAAGACAAGGGCTGAACTCAAGATTCCATATAATGCTAAATTCATGGACTTACTTACTTAACTGCCTTCTATTTTGAGACTCACTTGGAATGTTCTCTCTTGCCCAGTAATTCACTGTCACAATACTTAAATGTAGAGCTATAGTTTTCCAGCACTGCCTTCTGTTTTCCAGAATCTGGAGGAGGAATGATTTAAATATCAGAGATTTAGCTAAGATAATGTTGTTTTTTAAAAATCAGCTTCTCTTTTGATTCCTGTAACAATACACTCCTATCAGAGAACCTAGGACTTTGTCCTTCCGAGGTGTGTAAAGAACATTAGGAACACGGAGAAGCAGAAAAGCTTATAGGTTTTGTCTTGACAGGGATAACAGTGTGTTTAGGTTACACTTAATGGACAGACTAGGTAAGCATGAGCTGAAGTCAGCTGCTTGTTTTAGAAAGAATCCCAGAGCTTCACTAACTGTTGACATCCACTCACACATCTACAGTTTTTCTTTGGCATGCTATCTTTTTTCCTTCGGAGCACATCTCATGAGGCATGCACACCAGCACATTGACTCCTCCTCCTTCACAATGGGAGCAGACTAGTAGATGAGCTGCAATAATGGTGCACACCATTACCATATACATGCCAACAAGCAGGGACTCTTTAAGTCACAGTAATTCAGTCATTTCTGATTTCTTGTCCATACCCTTAAATATCTGTTCTCAAAACTAGCTCAAATGAATTTTAAATACAGTTTGGCATCACTCTATCCATGCTCAAAATGAAAAATTATTGCTTATATATCTTTCCTTACCCCTCTGCCTTCTTCTACAATCTGCCCAAAAATGTGTTGTGCTCCAAAAGTAAAGCCAGCTAGTGCCTCCTGACTTGTGGCTGCCAAACTAAGACTACTTCAGATAACTGACAGCAAAGCTGTGCTGGCACAGATTTCACTGGATAATCTGAAACTCCGGCTATGTGAAAAATTGAGCAAGAAGAATTTGGTGAAGCCAGAATAAGGACGACTTCCACACACAGCCTTTTCCACAATTGAGTGGGGTCTTCTGGGAGTCACTGTCATCTGAACTAGCCCCGACATTCTCCCTCTCTATAGCTTTTAAGGTAAGAGTCATGTACTTTGGAGCTCTTGATCACATAAAGACATTTATCTGACTTTCACAGACTCAGAAAAGTGACCTACATAACCTTCTAAGTTAGCACTCTTCAAGTATGGTAGGTGAAATTCTTCAAGTTGTATGGTAGGTGAAAACCGCTTAAAAACTCAAACAGCATTTGGGGAATTTACATTCACCACAGGAGGATACCTCAACTGTTTTACCCAAATGCTAAGCCAGTTCCTGATTCAATTTAGCATTGCCTAGGACAGTATATCTTTATTTGTAATGTCTAATACATTTTCTCAATGGCTGTGTCAAATATCTGTCATTTACTAGTTCAGTAGTGAACAGTAGTTAAATTCTTGCATTTAAGCTATGTTATCCAAAACTAACAAACTTTGGATACTCTTTGTAAAATAGTGACTGCTGGACAACTGGTAAGCAGTCTTCCTCCTTTCTACTTCCTGCCCTCCTACCCCGCCCCCAACCTGCACTTATCCAGCCATCTGGAACAGAAATGAAAGCCATTGGCTTCAAGTGGACAAAGCCTATATGTAAATTTGTGTATGTGCAAGCTTCTGAATTATATCAATGTAGTTATTTAGGCCTAAGACTATGAAAAAGTTTCATTCCTGTAAAGAGGCACATTGCTACTGTAGAACAATCTTAACATTTATTTTATACAAAATTAACTGTGTGAATATGTCCATAAGCTTGTTTTGCGCTACATGATAGACAGTACTTCAGACTTTGGTGCTCAACAATGGAAGTATGAGCACACTTAAAGTGTTCTGAATTTGCTAGCAGAGGCTGTGCAATCTAGCAATAGCAGTGGTAACAGAGTGTTTACTTCTTTCATTACCTTTCCCCTCAAAAAAAACCCTCCAAAATTTAACTTGCAGCTCTAGAGCAAGTAGACTACATTTGCCCTACAGCAACACAAAGATGCAGTAGCATGAATGGAACAAATGCTGCACAATGACAAATCTATCAAAAATCTCTGCTTGTGCAAGTCTGACACAACCTGCACAGATAAAAACCAGTTTTAATTGTTTCCACACAGCGTTTTGCATGAGTTCAATTACTTAGCCCAAAGTAACATATGAAGTGAAGGTGGAATGAGAGTGCACGTGTGCATATAGACTAGGCCGCAGAAAGTACATGCTTGCGGACAGCTGAAAAACACACCGACATTAGCTCTGCATGCCACTAAGAGGGAAGAGATACCCTTCCTTCCCAAACACGTGGACTTTGAAGCCCTCGAAGCCCTGCTCTGCAGAGCAGTACCAACCCCCAAACTCATCGAGCACCCCGCACACTTGTATTTAACCCTTTAATTTAAACTCATACAAACGGCAGCCAGAGCCCCCACTCACCACAACCTCCTGGGCCACTGCTCCCGGTCCCCAGGGCGGCAGGTGGCTGCCCTCTCGCCGGGTGCATGGGGCAAGCAGGGCCTCTCCTCCCTGAGCAAGCCGCCTCGGCCCAAAGCGGCCAGAACCAGAATGCGTTACGCCTTCTAGGGCCGGCGCAGCTGAGCCCCAGCGAGGCTGGACGCCCCGGGCTTCCCCCCGCCACCGCCACCGCAGGGGCAAACGACGGGGCTCCCGGGGCTTCCCGGGAGGGGCAGGGAAACAGGAGGGGCTGCCGGCAGAACTGGGGGCGAGGCGAGGGGACGGCGGCGAGGCGCCCGTGGGCGGCGGGCTGGGGCGACCCTCTCCCTCCCCCCCACACCAACGGTCGGCCGCGCGCCCGCGCCGTCCCGCTCTGCCCCGCGAGCGGGGTGCGGTGGGGGCGGGGCAGGGCCGGCGCGCGCGGGCGGGCAGCCGGCCGTCTCCGAGGAACCTGCTCCTCCGCCCGCCCCGTCACGTGCTCTGGGCGCCGCAAAGCAGCGGCGCTTTTGCGACAGGGTGACAACCAAATGGTGCGACATCGGCGGTGGCCGCAGCAGCAGCAGCCGCGGCGGCCGAGCGCGGCCAGGGCCGAGCGCCGAGGCGGGGCGGGGACGCGGGGCGCGGGCGGCCCATGAGAGGCGAGGGGGCGGCGGCCCCTCCCGCGCCCCCCGGCCTGCCCGAGCACGGAGCGCTCCCCCCGCCCCCGATGCGCCCTTAGTTGCGGGCCCGCCTCCCGCGCTCCCCTCCCCGGCGGCGGCGGCGGCGGCAGCCTCCAGGTGCGGACTTCAAACCCCAGCGCAATGGCGTCCAACGCGGCCGAGCGGGAGATCCTCTTCACCGAGCTCCAGGTAAGTGGCGGCCGCGCGCCGCTCCCGCCGCCGCCTCCCCCGCGGGGAGGATGGAGCCGCCGCCGCCTTCCTCCCGCCGTGCCGCGCCCCGCCGCCCCTGCTCGCCGCGCCGCGGCCCCCCCCCACGCTGGGCCGGGCCGGGCCGGGCCGGGGGCGCGGCGGGGCGGGGACGCCGCTTCGCCCCCCCCGCCCCCGGCTCTTCCCGCCGCTCTCCCCCGGGAGCCGAGGCGCCGCCGCCCGCCCGGTCGCAGCCCCACCCCGCCGCCGGCCGCGACCCGCTTTTGTCTGCTCTCGGCTCGCCGCCTCCCGCCCTCCTTCCCCCCGCGGAGATGCCGCCGCGGCCGACTCCCTCCGGCGGGCCCACCCGCCCCGGGCCGTGCTGCCGCCGCGGCCGGCTCCGCTCGCCCTCCGCGGCGCCGGGGCAGCGGGGCTGGGGGCGCGGCCTCCCCCCGCCCCTGCGGTGCCCGGCGGCTCGCGGGGCTCCCCGGCAGCGGCGCCGGCGGCCCGGGCGGGCGCGCCCCCCCTTCCCCCCCCGCAAGGGAGCCGGAGCGGTGCTGGCTGCCTTCGCGCAGGCCTCGGAGGCGAAGCCTGCGGACAGAAAAAAAGGGTCTAGCAAACGCTGTGTGTCACACGGCGAGGGGCCTGCGGCTGCAAATAACCTGTAAAACGTCCTGAAAGCTCCGGCGGTGTCTGATTCAAGCTCCGTCGCTAGTTTCTGTGGCCTGTGCAACTGTTAGTTTTCCGCTTGTCAGCTGCAGGGTTAGGTACAATTTGGGAGATTCACTTTTGCACTCTTCTCTTTAAACGTTAGCTTAATCTGTTAGCTCCTCTGCTTCTTTGTCTAAAAGAAAGCTTGTTTTCTTGTTTTTGTTTGTTGTTGTCTTTTTAAATATACAGTACTGAGTCCGTGCAAGTTGTTATGGTTAACCAGGCAGAGAACACGTCTCTGAACTTATTAGTTGGACACTTAGCTAAAGTAAGAAGTCCATAAATGGAAAGTATTGAATTTAATGTTTGAATGGAAATCAGAAAGACATGTTTAAAAAAGGAGAAATTGTACTTCATAAATACTGTGACATTCTTTAATTTTAAATATGTTAGTGATGTGCTCACTTGATTAATAAAGGGAAAGGAGGCACAATACAGAAGAAGCACTTACTGTTGTAGTGCATGAGATGGCTGAAGGCTAGGAATCCATCTAAAACGCTCAACTTTAATCAGTGGCTGGTAAGTGTCTAGGAAGAATCACTATGTTAATACAAACTTGATACAATGATATATAAGCTGGCAAACCTGTTTGAAGTGGTGAGCTGTGTGAATGAGTAACTATGGTAGTGCTAAATGGAGGCAGAATTTATGTAGAAGTACATGAATGAATGAAAGGAGTTTTAGGATTAATTTGACAGAAGTCATGTTTTCTTTATGGATTAGCTCCTTTGTGTTCAGTGTCTTTTGCATTATCTATAGTAACTTCTGTATCAATAGGTGCAGCTCTTCAAGGCAATACAAAAAGGTCACTAAATTAACAAGGAAGTCACAGTAGGGTTTAAACTTTGCAAACTGCTACCTTTTCAGTATATTTAGAGGAGCTTTTGTATCAGGAAGAACCACTTTGGAGGTGTCATTTTGTTTGCAATGGCTTATAGTAGCTGTGGGATGAAGAGGCCTCAGTATCATTTTCCTTGAGAATTCTTCAAAACTAATTACACTTTGTATACCTATATATAAATGCTAGTTTAGTGTTAGCGTTCCCAAAATAAAGGTGACCACATCTGAGATATGCTGTTTCACTCATGTTGCTTCAGGAGAAACCTTCCTCAGACTAAAGGAGACTAAAACTGTTTATATTTCAAATGGGCTTTTTACTTGCATATTGCAACCTTACACAGAGAAGAAAGGAAGCTGTAAGAGGCATGGATCCATCTAACACTACAGTGAAAACCGAAAGCCTCACACAGTTGGGTTGGTCTAGATCATGAACTACGTGTGATTTAGCTGTTTTGATAAGCCAAGACAACCTACTGAAAACAAGCTAAACTCAGTTTTAATCCTAAGCTTGATCCTGACATTGATTCTAATATGGGTATCATTCAGTTATTAATATAACATATTGCTTATTGTTACCATGTGTTCTGCAGGCGTTTGGTTATGATAACCCTACATGTGCTGGTGTGTTGCAAGTAGTTGACTGTTAGGCTTCTTGCACAGTTAGGATGTGGCTTAGGTCTTAGATCAAATTAAGTGGCTCAGTGCTCAAGAATCAATTGGACTCTCCTGGTCTAAGGGTTGGTGAACTTCCACAACTACCAACTAACAGGATAAGAAGTCAGTTTTGTGAAAATATGAAAAACAAAAGGGTAAAATAACTAACTGCTAAGAAGAAAGTGGTAAAACAGATGTGACAGATTTACTTGTTTCAAACTGAACTTTCTTTTTATCAAACAGGCCTTAAATAAATGATTCTCACTTCTCCTCACAATTTTATTTCTTTTAAAAATGACTTTATATCTGATAAAGCAGTTTCTTTTTTAAAAAATCATCTCAACTGGAAAATAATTTGTTAGAAGCTTTTCTTTCCTGCTTTCCTACAGAACACTTTCTTCATTTTTCTACTTAAACAGTTTGCAGACAGTTAGTAGAATGTGGGAAGTATCTCTTGCTTCTAAACAAGTTTTGGTGCAAGTTTGTTCAAGGCTGGAAATGCAACACTTACTCCTCAGTAGCTATCAAATGGATAGTATGAAATAAACTTGGTGGTAAACAAACTGTGTTTTTAGTTGTTTTTTTTCCTAGTAGCTTCACCAGCAAAATACCTGATTACCAATAATTGAAATTTTATAGGAAGTCAGCTTACCTTTTTACCTTCAGGAACTCTTTCCCTCTGTTGTACAGTACTGCTTCATTTGTAGGAGCTTGGGTATGAACCTGCATTGCTGATGTTACCTTTCCTTCCAAAATTTTGCTATCCTTCTCTTAGCTTGGTTGCATCCTCTAGAGCTCTGTCCAGCAGGTAAACTAGTCTCTCAGGTGCTTGCTTTCAGCTTAATTGGATAACCTTTAACTCTTTGCTTCCTGGTCTAAGTGGCAACTCTGTTTCTTCATAGAATTAAATTTTAATTTATGATGCTGTAGATTGTTTTGTTTCATGGATGCCTTATTTAACGTTCATCAGTTTTGTATGAAATAAGGTGTCACTTTTTTAAGCCTTTTTAAAAAAAACTTGTGCTTTCTTGAGTGATGAATCTTCATAGGCATCAGCATAATAAATTGATAAGGCCTGGATTACAGAAATCATTACTTAGGCTATTTAAATGAAACCAGTGTGTATGTGAAAATGATGGTTCTTCTCAATGTCCTGTATTACTTTTTTCTAGACAGCAGTGTAAACATTTTAATCTTTAGACCTTTTCCCATTAATATGACAGGATTTATTTTTAAAAAGTATTAATTCAAAACTGAACTCCCTAAACAATTTTTGTCTAACTTAAAAAAAAAAAAAAAAGAAAAATTACACTATTTGTCCTGTTAAAATGAAAGTCCTTCTTCAAGATGAAGGATTTACCTATAGTTACTTCACAGCTTAACCTAATAAGTAATGGAGCCTCATTTGCTTCAAATTGAAATATGAAAGACTCCAGCTTAAATATGTTTTTCAAATTGGATCACAACTATGTCTTTCTAACGTTGCAAAATATTTGCAAAAATGTCTTTTACTTCTGGTTTGGTCAGAATAAAGGGTGTTTTTTAATTTTTATTTTAATAGAAGCTACAGTCATCTAATTTGCTAAGATACTGTAGTTGGGGATCTTTGAGACAAACTTCATAGTAGAATCATGTTTAAAGGCCATTACTAACTTATTTTACTGTTTCAAGTAGTAATGAACAGTACCACAACTGAAATATATGTAAAGTTCAGTTTATGCTTACTTGCTGGCACATTCTGTAGAGCTGACTGTTGGCTTTACCATCTTTGTCTTATTCTTCCATTTCATATCTGGCACAAGAATAGTCATAAAATGGGTATGACTGAAAAATGCTCAAATTCTTACTAGTCTGCATGATATACATCACACCTTTGAGCTTCAGAAGACTCTGCTCTTTATATATGTATACAAAATTTGGCACTTGCAGCTTGCTATGTTGGGTTAGACTGCTAGATGGGACTTCGAAGACCTGTATTTCATTCCTGGCTGTTCTACTCTTGGCTAGGTGACATTACAGAGATGACTTTTCTTACTCATGTCTGTTTCCCCATCTGTAGAATAGAGATAATGGTGCTTGCTTTTTTAGAGATTAAAAAGTACTGGGTATTTATTATTAGCTGTGGTCAAGTGTCTAAGGACACCTTAAAAAGGTACAAGTAACCTAATTAATCTGTTTTGAACAGACATTGTAATTAGGCTGAATATTCAGCAGTAAGGCTACCTTCAAATACTGTTCAGCTAGGACAGATTACTCTCAATTTTGAATTACTCCTGTTCCTTCAGAACGAGGAAGTATCACATTCAAGTGAATGTCCTAAACCATTCTTTTGTAGTTTAGAAAGGAAAGTGTGTGTACAGCTGCTTGAGATGCTTCGCATCTCTACAAATACTTTCAGAACCAGTGGACTTAGGGAAGTGCCTCTTTTTATTTCCATCTTTGGATTATACATTACTCTTTAAACAGTCCTCTAGTAAAAATTTGAATACATCCTGTTCTCAGTGGAACATAAACAACCCTTAAAATACCTTTAGGTAGGTGGGTTTTGAGGGGGGGAGGGCTTCTTTTGAATGCTGTTAGTCTGCCTGTTAACATTGTATGGACTTGCATGTAATTCATTTGACTGAATTTTCTTTCTTGGAGTAGGGGTCTTCTTCAGTGACCCAGATCTGTTATTTTGGCTCAAGATAAGTTATTAGTGATGGGGAATAGAAAAGTATATTTAGTTACAGTATGTTTAATAGGTCTTCTGAAACAGTATTATGCTGTGAATCGTCATTCATTATAATGTAATTTAAAAACTGCAGTAGAACTACTGGATAAACATGTCCTTTACATTGGGGAAGGGTGGTTTAAGGGATTAATGATGGGATTAGGAATCTTTTCCTTCAGTGTCTCAGAGCTTTGCTGAATTAGAGACTAAGATATTACTTGGCCTCTACTTAGGTTCAGAGTCATAAAGCCTTATGGTGGATTGTGTGCAGCACCATGGTCTCACTCTCCCCTTTCTTGATGCTTTTTTTTCCAGAAATTACTGGTACAATTGGTACAAATTGATTGTTTGATCACTTTCCCTACCTTGATACATTAAGTGAATGGGCATGGGCACAGACTGAACTGAAGCTCCTCTGATGAGATAGTTGCTCTTCAGCATGGCCAAGGCATGTGTGTTGTACTTTAAAGCTTTAATTATTAATGTTTGTTTTTCTCTTTCTGAAAACTAGGCCCACAATTCCTAGCACAAGCAAAGTAGCTTTTTTCCTCTTCAGTGCTGCAATAACTTCTTTCAAACATAAATTTTTATTGTAGGGTCCATAACTTCTGTTGCTTCAAGATATGATTCAGAAATACTGCATTGAAACAGAAACTAGTAGTGCTGATGGTTAACAAAACACTCGGGGCATGTCCATACAGTAACGTTATAGCCGATTAGTTTATTTGAAATGCAGCAATATAATTATGTCACAGTGACACAAGCTTGCACTGCTTTTGTTACTGCCATTTTATAGTTGATAACTTGTCATTTATTGTATCTGACAGTTTGGTGGTTGTTTGAATTATTTACATGGCAGTGTGGATGTACATCCTATGGAGAAAAACTCTGCTCTGTGGATTCTTGTTGTGGTGCTTTGTGGGATGCCTTCCAGAAACTTGAAAAAACTTGTGATTGTGTCAAACACATGTTCTCACGGCATCCTTTGACCTTGTTAGCGCTACTTTTGCACTTCTGCAGTTGGTGTGGAGGACGTGGCTGAGTTCTGTGGTGAACAGACATTAATACGAACAGCGCAATGTACAGTTGCAAACTTAAGCTTAGCTAAATGGATCAGCTCTGCTGGGAATTCTTTTGCTGCGGTAACATGGGTAACAAGGCTGAAAATCAAGCTAATGCATTTAGCTTCACAAATGGAGTGAATTGAGAGTTCATATGATTGGTTACTGTGGCTCTGTTGCTGGACAAATAGGTAGTGGTAATTTGATTGTTTTTATTTAGCTTGATATAAAATATAGATGCAAGTTCCTATACTGTATGGTACAATTATGCTGATTTGGTTGTAGTTCCTGTTTGCTGCTACAGTGGTGTACAGAGCACTTCTGGAGTGGATGCGTGCAACATGATGGCAAAACTCTGCTTTTGCCAGTGAAGTTTTTCTGTGATTTCTGCTGGGCTACCCAGGGGAAAAATAAGGGATATTAGCATAGGTGTAGTTTTGCTAGGACAACTGTATCTGTACTAAAGGCCTCTATTACTATAAAAAATTGCTTCTGTTAATGTAGTACCTGGGAATCCCCATCCTGGGTCAGGATCCTGTTGCACCGGGCTTTGTTTTACAAAGAGTCTCTGTCCTCAAAGAGCTTACAGGAGAAACCATGTAACAAAATAAGTGACACGGATGTGGGAGGAGGCTGCGGGGCCACTGGGGGAGGAAGTAGGACTAGAAGAAGGTCAGCAGCTCAGCTGCTTGCTTGGGGCGCGGAGGGGGCATTTTAGCAAGGGATAGCTCAAAGGAGAGTTCAGGAAGTGGTTTTGTAGGTGTTTTTAAACCCCTGCCAAGGGTTGAGGGATACTCTGGGAAGAAGCAGAGGTGTTCATTTTATTATGTATTGTGGGCTGGTGTTACAGACTGATCAGAAATGGAGATTAAGTCACTGGTACTGAATAAAAAAAAAGATTTTTGGGAAGGGATGGGCTAGGAGAGGAAAGATATGCAGACTTTTCTCTTTTGGGGGGTTGGAGGGGTGTGGGGGGAAAAGGCCATAAAGAAGTGCAAATATATGGCAGGACCCTGAGAAAACTGGCTCTGGCCAGTTAAGTAAATATGAAAACTGGGCTATGCTGGTATGCTTAATGTGGGCATGAACAAATGGGCTTTTTTTGCCTCCAAGTCCTGAGGACTTCTTAAAGCATTATTTCCTTCCACTGGAAATGTGTTGGGTTTTAAAGGATAGAGAATTTCTGACTTGTTCTCTAAATAAGTATAGACCAAAGAGCTTGAATCAGAAACATAACTGTTCTATGGCTGCAGTGTTAAACATTGGTAAGGTGCTAGAGCGAACTGATGTTTCTGATGAGGATTTTCAAAAGCTTGCTCTCCCACAACATCATAGCAGGGGTTATGGATTTTAAATTACTATTAAAATTAAATATGTTAACCTGAAAATTAACAGAACCAGTGGCTTTCCTATTTATGTTGGAAAGAACAAGGAGGAGAGCCTTCCACCTGCTTTCTGCAATTATTAGTGTCCCAAAAAAGATAAAAGGTGGTAGATCTATAGCCATGAGAAAGAATAACCAAGTCTGCAATACCAAGGGTGCTAATATATTGTGTTGAAGCACTAAGATAAAGCACAACAATGATGTGAGGCTCTGTCTGTTAGTATTACAGAAATGCTTGCAAGCAGATCAGGTCAGAAAGGAGAACTCTTTATGCAGATTATAAATGAACTCAGCAGCAGCAGTAGTAGCCTTCTGAATTAGTGTTGGGCATTAAACCCAGTGACTGTTGTTCAGTGCTCAAAATGTAAGGGTTGATATGCTTTTTCTGATATCTCATAAAGGTTAATAATTAAAGGATTAAATAAAGGCATTGTACGTTACAGTGTTTTTTGAAATTTCAAAAATCATACATGTACACAACCATCATCCATGTGCAATATCCCTTCTGCATACTCAAATTTATTAGACTGTTAAAATAGGTTATTGAAAGGAATGAGAGCTAAAAGTAAGTGCAACTTATTTAATGGATTTGGAAATAGTGTTTGATCAAATATTTTCAGTAATGCTCTGAGCATGTAAATGTGCATAGGAAAGAAAAGTAAACACACTGTAGTCAGCTATCCAGTTTATAGTCAGGTTTTCATTTTAAGGTAGTTGTTTTCCGTTTTCTCCCAGAGGAGGAAGCAAAATACGTGAACAGATACGGTTGTGCAAACTGTATTTGGGAATCATTTGAAAAGATGCACTTTATGTGCAAAGTGCTACAATAGAGAAAATGTATGTGATTCAGATTCTCCAGAAACTTCATGCAGAAGCATTTATTGTTATAAAGTGTAATTAGACTTATTTTGGTATGCTACAAGTAAAATTCAAAGTGAATCTTTTTTGAAATAACTTGATATAGACTTGTAAATAAATGTGGTGCATAGCTATTGTGTACTGATATATATATATATCTTCATGTAAGCTTTGAGCATAAATTGAGAGTTAATGACTAAAAGCAGAAAAATATACAATATGAAGCTCTTCAGGGCTGGTTTTTAAGCCCCAAATGCAAACTTTCTAGTGAAATGGGAAAGAACATTAACAGTATGGTTTGATATATCCTCAGCATTCCAGTTTGCTTTTGAAACTGGGGACTTTAAGGAATGCATTTTGAAAACTGTCCAAAGGTACGTTCAGATTGTTTTATTGTTGTAGATCACCAGGGTGCAAGGTGGATCTGTGATGTGAATTTAGGATGAAAAGTACTTGTTAGTTTGTCTATGCTGTACACATTAACTGGAAGTACTGACTTGAGGCGGCTGTTCAAAGAACGTGTTAGACTGTTAGCTGCTTCTGCTGTGGAGAAAGTTTCTGTTCCTACGCTTCATTCCCCCTTGTGTTGCTTTACAGTTGTGCAGCTATACAGTGAACAGATCGCTGGCCTTGTTTCGTTGTGTGTGTGCATAGTTTCCCCCCCCCCCCCCCCCCCCAATTAGTTTTCAGCCAGATCAGTTTCCCAGTCCAGTTCTTGCTGTGGCCATATAAAGGTTCGTACTGGCATCCATCAGGGAATAGTCTGGGGGCAGGAACAAGCTCCTTCCCCCCCCACCCTGTAGTGCTGGTTTACAGGCAGAGATTTGCTCTCAGTGTATGTTATCTTGAGCTAGGGACCATGCAAGTCAATATTTGCTACAGATGAATGAATATATAGATCATGAATACTCTGTGCACTCTCTATGGCAATTCTTTTCTAGCTTTGCATCCTTCCAGCAGAAGGTCTCCCAATATGTTGCATGTGACATAATAACAACCTGTGTGTCTGAAAAAGCATTGAAAATACAGGATTGTTATGGACATCCTGCACAGAAAATGTTGTTTCATTTAGTTTGATCTCAAAGGTTGAGAACAGTGTTAAGTAAGGCTTTATAGCAGTACACTATGTGTATGTGGGGATATTACCATAATTTTGTTTGCTAGCTTTCAGAGGTTTGTTAAGCCTTTTTACATGCTTGGGACAAGAGTTAGTTTTGAAAAAATCTTGAGTCTTTGTTATTTCTGTAACTAAGTGGAAGAAAGTGAGTATACAACAGACGTAGATGGGACCAAATTTGAGACTGAAAGAAAACTTACTCTGCTCAAGTTTGGAGACCAGACTTAGAACTGAATCACCCTATAAACAGACAAATTAAGACTTATTTTCCCCCTGAGCTAACTGTTCAAATAACGTTGCTGTTCATAAAGAAAATGAAGATGAAGAGCATGAGCTGTATGAGGTGTTACGGTTCAGTATGAATATATTAGTTTCTGAATAGTACAATAACTGTGAATCATTTGAATATTTGAATTTAATATCTGCAGTAACAGTATCTCTTAATGGCCACACGAGTTCTATTAAAATATCTCTGAGGACTTCGAATACTAGGTACAAGATTGATACTGTGCCTCAGAGGACTAGGCTCACTTTGGGGGGAAAAAAATGGCAGTAAGTGGGGTGCAGAAATAACAAATCTTGAGGTAACAAAGTGATTATATGTTTTGCAAGTTCTCATGGTGTTGAACTCATTTTCACAATTATTGGTTCTTTCTCTTCCTTCCTGTACCCAATGACAAATTATGGCTTTGCCTAACGGAGTCATTAGAATTTGGAAGATTTTATTTCTTGTGCTGTTGGGGTGCAACATTCCCCTTAGAATAACCAAGGCGATTTTTTGGTGATTCTAAGTGTTTAAAGCTCCCTATTCTACAATAGAGTGTGAAGATGAAACTTTACCCCAGTCCACAGATAAATGGAAAAAAATTGCCTAGTTCTGTTCTTCTGCTACCTTTCTTATTTCTTTTCCACAGTAAGAGGAATGTAACCTCTGTTATGATAGATTCATGATCTAAACTGTTCATGTCACTTGGATTATTAGATGTGAGGTTTAAATTGCTGTTGCACTATTGTGATGTATATTATCACCTGTTTTTTTAAGTGACATAAATCGAAACCTTTCCAGAGCTTGCCTTGAGAACGTAGGAGAAATGCAAATTGACTGTATGACCTACCACCTTTTACAAGGAAGATGTATAAAACCCCCTATTACTTTACTTGATGTGTTTATTTTTATATGGGAAGACTTTGCAAAACAACGAAGGTGAGAGTGTGTTAAGAGGAGGATTCCTCTATAGATAGATCTGTGTGTGACATGACAAGATTATTATCTCCCTATTTTTCAAATCATGTAGGCTAAAATTGCAGGGGAAAAGATGAGAAATAAGTGTCATCTCTTCTTAAAAACAAAAGACAAAAGTATGTTTTTATCCTCTCAATTCATAAAGATATATGCTGCTGACAACTTCTCTGGAGTTTGTGAGGAACTAATTGTGCACAATGGGCTGGAGGAGGAAAAATACAGCCAAGCAAATTGTGGCAAAAGGTTATTGAAGTCAGTCAGGTTGAAGGCAGGGTTTCAAAGACTGATGTTGAAAGCACCAAAGTAAGCACACTACCAATCTACAGAATATTTTAAAATCGGCAATGACTTTTTGTAAGACATGTTCTAAAGTTAGTGGCAGCAGTAGAAAAGTAGAAGTACTGTAAATCGTACATGCCTGACTACTAGTGTAGCATTCTTGAACTGCTGCCCATTTAGGACTCTGCAATCTCCTTTAATGGAAGCATGTTTTCTTCAATATTTGAGTTTGTTTATTGCTTATAAATAAGCTTATATGAAGCTGGTGTTTTAGGCTGAGGATAATTGGATGTTAAAAGTTATCATTCTCAGATGATGATAATTATATACTCAGAGTTGAGAGATCCTCAGGAAGACAGTTTATTTAAATTTTGTTATTAAAACTTAACCTATTATTTAATGATATTCTTCAAGCTTCTGGGGTTTGTTTCCCTCATGAAGAGGTGAAAACGTGAAACTGCAATTTTAAACAGATACAGTCCTTTGTAACATAAGACCGAAATAGCTTATTGCAGGGTTTGTTATTGTCTTTCTCTAGTTCTTTTCTCACACCAGTTAGTCTGAGTCAAATGAAGTATTTTTCAGTTTTCAGGGTAGAAAAAAGTAATCACTTCTGGCTATACATCTTTTTCAAGTTATATGATAAGGGATCATATCTGAACTGAGCCGCTTTACAAAGTAATACCTAAATTTTCCTTTTTTTCCTTCTCACTTTGTATGTGTACTTTTCATATAAAATGAATATCCATTACCAAGTACATGGTGCATGTCAGTCGTTTTGTCTTTGGGGGTAAACTCCTTTCTTGAAATCTGTCTCCTGGTGGAACATGCTAAGATACAGAAACAATTGATAATCGTTAGTTCTTTAAAGTTGGCATTTTCTCTAGAAGTTGGTATTCATGTGTACTAGGATTTTGTACAAGAGAGGGAGTGAATGTATTTTCATGCTTTAAATTAATTCTAATAGATGTTAGAAATTATAAGAACAATTTTTAAATGTAGGAAAAAGAATGGCGGTCTGAGTAGCATTCACTATTGTTTTTCTATTTTTCAGGTTAGCAGCCAGCACTAATATTAAACTGTGCTTTTTGATGTGTTTCTATGTGATGGGAAGTACCTCAATGGCAGTCAGGGCAGCAGCTGCTGTGCATGTAGCAATTGGTTTCTTTAACTCCAATTTGATTCTTGAGCCATATGACCTTGGGTGTGAAAGAAAGGTGAGGGAGGTATAAGCCCTACAGATGGTCTTCCATTTTTGTAACTCTTTCTGTAAAAAATACTACTATTTATGGACTTGTAACATTTTAATTTCTTTAGCATTTGTCTGCCTTCATTCAAGCTGCTGTTGCATTTGCTTGAATTAATTTACTGTCAGTTTAAGGTATATAAAATTGTCCAGGTAAACACACTTTAAAAACTGAACTAGTTGCATCTGTATCCTGCATGTATTCACAAGCATATTCCAAACTATACAGTTCAATTGTTTTCCTCTTAATTTCTACGTAGTATGTAGTATTTTCTGCATGTTTCCTTCACTTATTTTTGTCTTGCACTTTGTTAACCATATGTATTGAAATGGCAGATGTTTCTAATTATTTTTTATGAATTTTCCTACTGTTATATAAATTTAAGTTCTCTACTGTCTCAAAGTATTTAAGTGTTTCTTTATTGCAATGAATATACTTGAAGCTTAGTACATAGTCAAATATATCTACTAGGAATTTCTGCAAATCTGAGTTGCAGCAGTAATAAGTATTATGGTGGCATATGCGGGGAATGAGCGGAGATGGCTTCTGCTCCCTGTTGGCTAGCAAAAGGGGCAGGGGGGTGGCTGTGGTTCTGAC
Organism: Dromaius novaehollandiae; assembly: GCF_036370855.1. NCBI lineage: Eukaryota > Metazoa > Chordata > Aves > Casuariiformes > Dromaiidae > Dromaius > Dromaius novaehollandiae. The sequence continues at coordinate 24,320,459 of NC_088105.1, read as the reverse complement.
ACCCCCGGAAAATGGGGAGAACCTTTGTCCAGAGGGAAGCATAGATGTACCCCAAATGCTTATAACAGTGCCTGCTCATTGCAGCCTCTCTAGGTACAAGGCTGCAAAAGGTGTGAAAAAGAAGCCAGTAATGCTCAGACAAGTCAGGGAAGTGTACAGTGCAGGGAGTGTTAGCCTGAGCTAAAGGCAGTATCTTATTTTGGAAGACAATGTAGACAGTGCCCTGCACTTTTTTCAAATACACCTAGGAAATATATACAGACAACTTCCTAAAAGCACATTTTTTAAGTTCGTGTGTCAGAGTATGCTGCTCTGTTTAACAGAATAGAAGTTGATCCTGTCTTCATGCTGGTATTTTTTTCAGTCAAAAGTTAGTTTATATATTTTTATCTCCTAAAGATGACATGCTTTAGATTAGGTAGTTCATTACAGAGGAATACACTGGAGATATTCTTAGGAATGCAACAAGTTAAACTTCAACCATAAATAGCTTCTGACTGTAGTAATTTCTTCCATTAACTTAAAGGACTTCTTCATGAAGGTTTTACTGAATGTCGTATCTAGAGTATTTTTATGCAGCTCTTGGTTATTAATAAGCAGAATATTCTACTTCGTTTAACGTTTTTCACGCTGCAGTTTGGATGACTAGTGAGTTTTTTTCAAACCTTTTACTAAAATACTTCTGAACTGTAATGAAATAGAAAACTTTTAGCCTTGAAGAATGGCTTTGAAAATTATAAGCATATCAAAATCGGTTAAACTGGAATTTGGCAAAACTTCTATAACATTTTTAAAAGGCATGTGAAAACAGATGTGTATATATGCCCTATTTTATAGGGCAAGGCTTTTGAAATAACAAATGGATCAATTTAAGGGCAGAAAGGGGTTAAGTCTGTTGTTCAATATTCCATTCACGTGATTGATGCTGGAAAATGAATCAAATATGTATAATATTATCTGCTCTGAAAAAGGAAGTACGCTGAGATCACTAACAAGCATGCTTCATAATGGCTTTTTGAATATTCAGTAGTATAAGGAGCAACATAAAATTCTTACCGTCTAATGCAGTTATAAAGTCAAAGCTTTTTGCCCTTGCCGTTTAAACTTAATTTTATTGCATATTCAGTAATATTTAATTTAATAGGCACATGTATACATGATGGAAGTAAAAGCTGTTGCTTTGTTTTGTGCCGCTGTAGGGCTGTTATGTTACAGGTCTCATTAGGGCATTGCTTATTTGGAAACTGATGCTTCCTATTTTTAATTTAGCTGATATTGAGGCAGTGATGGTAACAGGAGCTAGATGGAAGAGAATCCTACAAAAGCCTGAAAGCAAAATGGGAAACAGCTTAGCTGAGAGATGCCATTGGGACTGAACGCACAGAATAAAATCTCTTAAATGATCATTAAGATGTCCTTAGGTTAAGAATCTTGAACTTCTTTCCGACGTTGTTCTCTGTCAGCATTTGTATAGATGTTAGGCCTGCATTCTGGAGAATAAGAGGGTAGATTTGGAAGTGAAATCTTCCAACTCCATTTCATCGCTGTTGCATATAAAGCTGTTGAGTCGGAATGGGAGGGGGGGGGTGTTAATGTTGCAGGTTGAGACAGGTGCCTGTTTCTTCGTGACTCTTCTAATACTTGGTGGCTTCTTGAATAGAAAAAGGAAATTAGGAGTTAGTGAGAGAGAAATTTCCTACCATATCTTAAAGGTCAAAGAAAGGAGGATTACAAAAATACTATCCAAATGTATCATTGCATATATTAGTGATGCTCTGTAAAAGTCTCAGACAAATGGGGACATGAAGTAATGGTTCTATAAATAACTCTGTGTTCATCCATAAACCTTTACTGGAAAGGCATGGAAAGAGATGTCTGCATCTTTGCAAACAGGATCTGGGGTGTGGCAATACTTATCCGCAATACCAAAAAGTGCTGCTGACCACCTGTAATGATGACAAAAGGATTTAAAGGTTTTCCATCCTCCTTTTGCTACTGGAGATAACAGCTGGAGCTTTTCCAGCTGGTTGGAGTGTAGGGTGGGAGCTTTCTCCTAAGTAACATCAGATATAATCAAAACCACAGATGCTGAATTTAAGTAGTTTTCAGTAGTTCTGAAAACTACAGAAAGTTCTCAAACTTCATGTGTGTTGGCACAGTGCCTTGACATAAATGTAAGCATATATGCTTTTTCTGTAACTAGTGTGTGTAAGAACACTGTTTCAGCTACCAGACTGAGGAACCCACAAGCTGTGGTGAAAAGACTGTTACACAGTCCTAGAAAGCAAAAAAAATCTGGTTCCTTCACCAAGATCTAATGTTTAGCCATTTGGCCTGTTGCCTTACAAAACAGATGTTAGTATTATCTCTGATATGTATTGCTGCATTTATAATGCACAAAATAGTTGGCTGCTAAACGTGATGGCTTAATTAGACTGGAATGTAGGCTCTCAGCTCTTCCTTTAGTTTTGCGGTGGCTAAAAATAACTCCTCTAAAGTTTAGTATAGTAAAGTTAAATGTGCTAATGGCTCTGTGCTGAAAGTTGAAATTGCCTGAAACGGATTTCTCTCCTACCACCACCTCCCTTCTGCCCCTGCCCCCCCCCCCCCCCCAATAAATAATTATACATCCTAGAAACAAGTTCACATGCAGGGATCTTTCTTTTGCTTTCTAGATTAAGGAACTTGGTATATTGTTCTTTACCAGTGTCTTGACACGTATATATGTTGTTGAGAAATTCCTGTTTTCCAGCTGAGGGTTTCTTATGTCATTTCAGTGACTAAAACTTTTTGACCTGCATTGAAATTGCAGAGAAAAGTATTAGTGTGTCGTGACATTTTTGTAATAAGGCATTCTTGCCCACCTGTAGCTTAGTGAGAATGTGTAACATCTTATGACTGCATCTTATGGAGGTGGTAATTGCTGATACAGTAATGTGTGGATGGGCAGAATGCTCAGTCTGTTGATACTGAATTAGATAATACCTATTAATAAGATTATAGTACCTATTATTCAATTCATTTTTACAGAATACAAGATAAGCCTTTTACAAAGGGCAGTGGACCAGTTTATCAGTCAGTATTAATTGAGGTTTGAGTTCTTTGGGTTTTATGGTGTGCTAATTTGATGTTTCTGCTCAACGATTAAGACTTCTTTACAAGCAGAAATTAAGTATGCATACTTACATTAATGTTAACATTGCAGCTATTGAAAATTCATAGTTGTGATGTTAACTTTGCATTAAGATAAGTATATTTTGTATGCATACCCAACAAACTGTAACCTTTGTACCGTGTGCATTATATTTGCGAAGTCGTAAGGCATAATTGTGTGATGCATGTCTATTGACTGACCTTTTTACCTTTGAAAATCTCATCTACCAAATAAAATATCATGTCCTATATCTTGGATAATACAGTATCATTAACTTTTCCCAACATTTTGAGCTATATCCCTATTATTGTTCTGCTCTGGATGTTAGACAAAATTAGGTAAATGTTTCATATAAAAAAGGCATTTATTTTGGGGGTGAAATAAAAACAAAGTTATATTAATTTTAACAGCAGGAATGCTTATCTTAAATGTTTACTTCAACAGAGACATTACTAGTTTTCCTCATTTGGGGAAGGAGGAAGAGTGGTTGTCTTTGGACAGGTTACTAGCTTCTGTATTAGCAATGTTTCAAGGCAAATTCTTCATAAAACTAAGTTCATGAAAATATTGCATCTTAAAGTCCTGTTTCTTCAGTAAATTGTACTTGAACTTTAAGCATTTCAGAACAGTAAAACAACTGCTTACACCAGACTTAAGCTTAGTGTAACTACAGGGAAGTCAGTGAAGGAAGACTGAGATGAATTTGCTGGTAAGTTTCTCAAATAACTTGACTTCATCCTGAAATAATTCAAACTGAATGAATTCATTTCTAAAAGAAATGGATAGCATGTTTCAGTATATAGTATTTTCTCAGGAAGAATATTAAAATATATTCTTTATTTAAAATGTAGGTACTGTGACCTCAAACTGTCAAACACAGATATTAATATTTTTGCCATTTACCATTCTTTATTGTAAGACCTTTGAAACAGGATCTTCAGTTTTTTTCACAAAGTATGTCTCAGAAGAAGACTAAATTTTCCATATTAAACTTTGAACATTCAAAATTCTGTTTGTGCATGGAATGCGTTTGTTGGCTGTAGGAGATGTGATGCATGTGCATGCCCAGTTTTGCTGTCCAGTCAATATAACAAGTGTTCAGCTCCATTTTTGGAATCTGTGACTAAGGAACTTCTCTTCTTCCCAAAATACATTGTGTTTCTTTGAACTTTCTTCTCTTTCATTTGTCAAACTGTCATTTAATCCACCTATTTTTCTGCAGCCTTTAAGTGGGAGTATGTGTTGTTATCAAATGATGAATATGTGCTATTATGATGTTACACAGATGAGAAATTATTTCACTTTAGTTTTTCTGCTGTATGCATCTAGGTGGGGCTGCATTTTAGGGGGAATTACTTTGGTCTTCTGGGCACAACTTCTATGATGCATCATTATTGGGGATACTTCCAGCAAACAGTATGGTATTAACAGTTCATAAAATCTTGTTCCATGTATGTTGAAAGAACTAGTTTAGTCTGGCATTTAATAGAACTTCTACTACTGTGTGTGTGGTCTGCTTGAAAATTATGTAAAATGCAGTTTTCCTCTGAAAATCTATTCTACTTCTTTATCTTGCTATACGATCTCAGTTACTGTAGCACCATCGATATTGGTATTTCACATGCACTTAAAAATGAGAAGCTAAATTAAAAGTAAGACTGCAAGGTCTGATAACAGAATGGAGGAGTGACGTTACTATAGGCTTAATTTTATATGCAGATCTTGTTTCTGGGCTTGTGTAATAAAAGTTGTGACACAAGCCACATTCCTTGTAACAGAGGTTTGTGCCGTTTCTTTGGAACATCTGAAACCAGACAGGGTAAGATTTGCTTCTACTTTGCTGGCCTCAGCTGGAATCTTTTGATTGAGGGGTAGGAACTTCTTAAGTTACAGATAAAGTTCAGAAACTGCAGAAGCATCTGTAATGTACCAGTTGTCGGAGTATCTAGTGAAGCTTCTTGAATACTGTAGCCTTCTGCTGATTTCAGACTCAGGTGCTTGTCTGGGCTGTGCCATAGCCCCTTTGGAGTCCTCATCATCATGAAAAAGGTGGTGAAGGAAACTTTTTTGTAAAGTCGTCTTTCTTTGCAAGTCTCTCAGGCAGAGCCTTCTCCTAGTCTGAAGCCATCAGGAGCCGCTATAATTATATAATCTTATGGATGCAGCCAGGCACTCACTGTAAACATACAAGAATCACATTTTAATCAGAGTCCTAGCTGAATTTATCCACATATAATGCAATGCATTATGGTTACTTGTACCTTAAACAGCTTGCTGTTACAAAGAAGAGAGCTGTGACTTGGATTAAATTTAAATCCTGATTTGCAACATGTTACTACAGCAAACTAATGCCAAAATCTATTAAGCCTTCAAGGCTTTTTGTTTTTGACATTGGGTGAGTGCTGAGATCTTGACCACAGTCACATTTGCTTCTGGGCGAGAGGAAATAGTCCATGTAGTTCCAGTAATCCAGACAAGCCGTCACATCTGGTTTTATGAATGACTTGAGGGGGAAGGGAAGTTTGCAATTGATTAACATTGTTCTTAAAATCAAAGACTACTGTAGTTTCAGGAATTACTATAGAGAACATCAGGGACCTTGGCAGTTACCTCAGAAAAACAACTTTTTCCTAACAAAGTATTATTCAGAGAATTATACTGAGATACCTAAGTGCTCCAAATCTGTTTTCCCAGCTTTTCAAAATGAAATACAAAAATGAATAAACTTTGTCTTTCTGGATAATGGTGCTTGATTTTCATTTCATATACAATTTAAACATCTTTTTCTATTTAAAATTAATAGGCTTGTATTAAATAGCTAGGCATTTTTTGACTATTAAAGATAAGAAAACCTGTTTAACAAGTATTTATTGTTTCAATAGACAATAAAATGGCTTCTGAAATTCAAGAGAATATGAAAATGAATGGTAATACTTTTAAGAAAAATATATACAGTTTTACTTTGAGATTTTGATATGGCCCTCTTTCTAAAGGCATGTTGAATGCATGCTAGCTGCACTTCAATATGAAGCCTAAATAGCACTGTAAAAACAGAAGTTCTCATCAACTGTGAGGCATATTGTAGTTTAAGGCTCCACTTGTACTTCTGTAAGAGCTTCTACCAAAATTGAGCAATCTGAATTCTTATCCTAGCCCATATTCTCTAGGGTTAGTGCATTGGATAACACAGTGCACTATGCTGTGCTGTTAGAAGTGAGTCTTTGGCATTTACTAATGCCCAGGATTTTAGGGTTATCTTTTTCTTTTAGGAGGTGGCAATTTGAGAATCTCATTTTAAATTGAAAGTGGTTCAGTACGCACAATTGAAGCAGATTCCCTGATATATTCAGCTTCACAGCAATCACTTCTATTCAGCAGCATCAAGTTTCTATCTTTCAGTAATTTAGATGTTTTATTCCTAAATGGGAGTTTTGCTGGCAAATTCAGTCTGGCAAGGCACCAGACTCATCCACTCTTTGGTTCAGAATTGATTTGAGAAAAAGCACAAGGCCTTGATGGGTTTTCGTAAACATCACTGGTCTCTTCCACCACATCAGCCAGAATAGACTCTATTATTAAAAGACATATTCAGACCACTACCCATTACTTTCCGCAACTATACTTAAAACATTTCGTTGGAGTGCAGAAATTGAAGGCTGGCATCTTGATTTCATCTGTATAAATAGATAGTCTTTGAGCCAGCAATCAAAGTGAGGTTGAGTCATTAGGCTGTTGCAGTAGGATAGCTATATATGTGGTTTCCTATATATAATTTTTTTTAAAGCCATAGTATCTAATTTGTGGTCCTTGAGAGTTTATAATATTAAATACAACTTCTGTTTCCTTACATGCTAAAACGTTTCAGAAATCCGCAGTCTGGCTCATAAACATGTATTTTTCTGTTGCAGAGAAGTATGTATCGCTACCTCCAATTGCTTTCCTCCAAGCCCAGGAGCAGGTTGTTAGGAGCAGCACTGAGGGCTGCTGCCCTTCGCTGGTGCTAAGGATGAGGTTGCCCACGGTCTGGTGCACTGCAAGGGAGAGAAGGGCACCAAGGCACTGTGCTGGGTGCTCCACTCCTGGGATGCAGAGCAAAGGATAGCTCCTCTCTTCTAACCAGCAACCAAGACACTCTACCAGAAATAAAAAAGGAAAATCAATAATTGACTGTCCCACCTTTTGTCTTAATTAGATTTTAAAACAGTGTGACCTGTTCTCTCTTCTGTCAGCAGGAGTGGTTTAGTCATGACTTAATTTGGAGGATTTCCCCTCTTAACATGTTCTATGTTAAATGATTCTGGGAGGGAGAGTGAAGGAAGTGGCTGTGTAAAATCTATTGATGACTTCTTGGCATGGAAAACGTGGATGATTTCTGCTGCCTTTGCACTGTCTACTTGAACAGTGCAAAGGAAAGGAAGTGGTTCAAGGAACCAGCCCCCTGCCTCCACCTGTCCTCCTTGGAAGAGTTTAGTCTTCAGGCTGAGGGAATGAATGCCTTTGTCCTAACAGATGCGAGGCTCAACCTGGTAGGGAGTTTGTCTGAAAGGGGAAGAGAATTTTTTGGAACAAGTTCTGCTCTGAGAAGAGACTTGTAATAGGTTAAGACAAGTACCATCAAATAAAGCTGGAATATCCTGTGTTTTAAGTCATTACTCAGCTTAGAAATAAACAGTGTTTGAGTTTGGGGTTTTGGAGATGCTTTTCTTAAAAACAGAGCAATCCCTACCTTCTGTCTCGTGATCAGCTATTAGGAATTCTGGCCAGTTGTGTCGATCTTTATCTCTGTTTTCAAATGGAAGGTTGCCGGGGCTGTTGGCACCGGTATCCCTTCAGCACGAGGTTCTCTTGGCCTTGTTGGATGCTGGCAGCAAGGTGCATCTTGGCAGTGGTGGCAGCAGCGGCAGAGCCCCGTGCTTGCAGAATGCTCTGCCGTTGTAGGCAGCTTTGCGTCCCCGGCCGCGTGGCTGCCGCCTTTGGAGGCTGGCTGCGTCTGTGACCTTCCTGCCAGTGAGGTGACTAGGTGACAGGATGCTTGCAGCTCAAACACGTTATTACCTCTGGATGACAAGAAACGGGAATCATCTGTGGTTCTCTTTAGGGTCGTCTTGTGGTATTGCCCTTAAGTTTATAGTCAGTTCTAGTATAGCAGGCTTCTTGGTGTGCATGTGTGTAAATACTTAGTTTCTTAGAAAATAGCTATTTTAACATCAGAATAAATTGCCTTGACCCAAGAATGTTAAATGTTATAAGGTCAGCACTTGTTGTTTTACTTTAATTTTTGTGGACAGAAATCTCAGTAAGATCTGCATTTCTTCAATTAAAAAAAAAAAAAAGATACCTCCATATTTTTTAGCAACACAAAACATGGATTTCTAATGAATAAGGCTGATTAGTTAGTGTTTAGTTGCAGAGTTGTTACTGATTCACATCAGTTCAGTGATTCGCTTTGGCTAGTTCTGGGTACCTGTGCACGTACAGTTTAGAGCAGAGATGGGAACAAGTGGTCAAGGGAAGGCTTGGGGCGTTGGAACTGCTTAAACTAGACTTCTTGTGGAAGTTACTTGTGTACTGCAGCCGCCTTACCTTGTTTGTGACCTTGTCCTATGTGACAGCATATGTGCTGCTGACAAGAGGAGTGCTTGAACGCGTCGGCAGTGTGAGCAGGCAGCAGTGTTAGCGGGCAGGCACGCTCTTGAGCTCTCGGCTGCCTCGGGAGGAGGTTGCAAAAGGAGACACTGTGCCCTGAAACTCTTCAGTCTAGAGAGAAGTCCTGCCGAGATGGCTCAAACTGAGGCGAGCTTAAACTTAATTACTGGAAACTTGGAATGCAAATTGCTAATGATTATGAAGATGAATGTAGTTTAATTGGAGACTTGTTGGAGACACTGTAGGTCTGGAGCAGGGGCTCCAAAGACCTGTCTATGGAAGGACGTAACATCCCTGTAACAGGTGGGATGTTGGGCTAGGAAAGAGATAAAAAGCGCACCTGTAACAAAATACGTTATTGATAGATAAACAATTAACTAGAGTCTCTTTGGGAAACCCTAGTCTAAAATATTTCTAAATTATTTATATTTTAATTGCATTGTTCTAGTTTAGGAAGCATGCCTTTTTTTAGCACGCTGTAGGTGCTATTACAGAATAAAGGGTGTTGTGGAGTCTTGTTTTAACGTTTGTCTTTCGCCTGTGAATTTTGAAAGATAGAATATCTTGCTTTGAAAGGAGTGGAGGACAAATTCTACAATGCTTACAGAGCGAGTACAAATTTATGGTTTAAAAATGTGCTTTTTTTATTTACAAACACTGTTTTGATCTCTTAAAGATAAATATTTGTATGCCAATCTTGAAGCCTTTTTCTTTTAACTCCCTTAAACTTCTATGCATTAGAGCAAATAGGGAAGTCAAAGATCAGAATCTAATTTAGATGTACTCATTACCTAAACACCAGCAAATAGTTTGTTATGCAATTACTATATAAACTTATTTTCAGTTGTTTCTCAACATGGATCACTTGACAGGCAGTGGTTGGATTCCTTCATTATTGATGTGAGCCTTTTACTAGTCACTTGTCACTGTTGATTAGCCTAAAAAAATTAAAAATAAAATGTTGATTTCTTATCTGCCTATGAAAACAATATGATGTATTTCCTAGGAGAGCTATTAATAGCCTTTGTACATGTGCATAATTTTTATTTTAGTCTTCACTAATAGAAATGTACTTATGGGAATCACAAGTGCACTTTAAATATAAATTTGCATGATTTTTCCCTTTGCATTCCTTACTCAATTTCTCACTTCTAAATTGCTTGCTTATTGTCTGTCTTTCACTAGTAGATAAATTCTGTGGCAAGGTGGTGATTTTGACTACTTTTAAGATTTTTTTTTTTAATCACTGAAATTATTTTACTGATATTTCTAAATATTTTACTTATTTAGCTATGGGTAGAAATATTTTAGTAACAGGCTTTAAAAATGACTTAGTGAACTTGTAAAATCATACTTGAGAACTAGTAGATTTTATCTTTCTTATAGAAGGCAGTATCAGTGGCATGTACACAGAGGAAAATATTTTGACCAGCATTAACCGTAGGGCATGTATGATACAGGCACAACCTTCATGATCCTCAATTCCCCTCGTTCTTAAAAAAACAAACTGAAGAGCACATAGCTCAGAACAGTGGGGAATTCCTTATTACAGTTAATCGTAGAATTAGAATTGCAAAGCTCTCATACTTTTTTGAAATTGAATGTATCATAACTTGAAGTAACTGAATACATTTGTATGTTGATCCAAATTCAGATTGGTGACCTTTATTTTGTAACTCTTCCCCCCCGCCCCCTTCCTGCAGAAAGAGAGGTTTCTCTGGTCTGAGTCAATAAAACCCAACTTACTGTAGACTATGTCTACAGGTCCCCTTTTCTGAGACCTTAGTACAGTTTTTTTAGCCTGATGCTTTGCACCTTGAACTCCTTCCTAAGTGCTTTTCTGTTGTCTTTGTGTTTCTGGAAGCAAATGGTCATGACAACTAATCTTGCACCCAGAACTTTCATATTTTTAATCATCCCTTCAAATACCTCACCATCTTCCCAAATAACTACAAAGTCTAGGCAATCTCTTAATCGTGTTTAAGAAAACTTACTGTATCTTTGCTCTTTTGGGTAGCTACTTACAGCTCAGACCATATGTTCGCTAAGTATGTCCTGCATTAAGATGAGATCAGATCCTGAATTCAGGAGAACCATTCTTTGATCTTTATTCACTTAGCTCTAGCTAGGTATCTTTAGCTGGGAGCTGCTGTCTATTTATTGTATAGGGTCCCTATGTAAGAAGACATGCACAAAGAATTATTGCATATTCAATTGTATTTGCCTTTTATCAATGTACGTTCTATAACATTCACTTCGTACTCTTACTTCTGTGATATGTAAGGCCACGCAAGGGTGACCTCATCAGCACTGGTGGTTAGACTCTCACCCCTTGCTCCCCTACTACAGCAACTTCTACTCATCACAAAAAAGGTGTTTTTTCACGTCAGTCAAGCTTGTCTGCACAAAGCAAGTAAGACAGATTCACTTTTTAAATCCTTCAAGTAAAGCCTTCTTTAAAAAAAGAAAAAAAATCCAGTAACATCTTGAAGAATATATTCATCTATAAAGATGCCAGGATTGCTTTAAACATTTGAAAGCATCACTAAGTTCTGTGGGTTTTCTTAAGCTTTTTTTACACTCTTCATAAGGAATAGAGTTACCGAACTTCTAGTGAATGTATTTAAAAAAAATTAATTATAAGAATTAAGTCTTATTTCCTATACCCATTTGTTCTATTAAAACATGCAACAGAATCTAGAAAGCTACAAATGTGGGTCACTAGATCTGAGACGTATAACTGCCTGGCAGGCAGGCATGACAAATTCAGAAGTATTTAAATCTCTTGCTGCTAAAAATATGCATAATAAAAATGTCACTAAATTTAAAATAAATCTGTTGTAAAACCTAACTGCAGTTAGCATGTAATGTCCTGTGAGCTTGTAGCTTTAGAACAGCATGAGTGTAGACCTGTGGTTAGTAAATGGTCTTACCAAGTGAGCTTTTAATATATACGGTTTAAAACTCAGTGGTTTTAGTCGTGTAGCATGCATCCTCAGGAAATCACATTTCTGGTAGTCATATTATTGTTTTTCTTTCTAGGGGGATGCCAGAAGTCTTCTAGTCTCTGAGAATGTGAGCACTGGCCAAAAGTTGGACTTCTCAGATACAATGGTACAGCAGAAGCTGGATGAAATAAAGGACCAAATCAAACGAGAAATAAGGAAGGAACTTAAAATCAAGGAAGGAGCTGAGAACCTCAGGAAGGTCACGACGGATAAAAAAAACTTGGCCTATGTGGACAACATTTTGAAAAAATCAAATAAGAAGTTGGAAGATTTGCATCATAAGTTACAGGAGTTAAATGCACACATTGTTGTAACAGATCCTGAAGATGTTACAGGTACTGTATGCTACTCTAAAATCATTTTTTCCTCTTAACTCAGATAAGTTATAGCCCATTTCACTTCGGAAGAAAAAATTGCTCTCGGAATGAGCAAATCAGTAGCGGGCGAGTTTATTACCTATGTATGCTTATTTGCTCTGACTCGCACATAAATGTACATTCCCTTGGAGTTTTAAATTCCCTTCTGGAGAGCACTGTATTTCAAAGAGTACTTGATACTGTAAAGACTAACTAAACGTCAGTTCTTTACTTTTAGTTATTACTATATTAAAAATGTTCTTTTTCTTAGACATTTTAATATTCCTAAAAATTTCTCACTTAAAAGCAAATTTCAGCAGTTGCTGCAGTGATTTTTTTTCCCCCTGACTGAATCCATAGCATCAATATTAACATACTTTTTTATTCTATAACTAATATTTTCATGAAACTCTTATTAGTTTGGGGGGTTTTCTAACTTAAAGGCAGTTTTTAAACTATTTTCCAGTTCTACCATATATTTGGTAGCTTATCGTACAATTTTTACTGTGGCAACTATTTCTTAACTCTTCGGCCTTTCCACACTGAGGCTGCCATTTTTAAGATATTTCAAAAATATTTTAACTGGTATTTTCTGTGGCAAGGCAGTAAGTTGATACTAATTTTTGAATGTATTTCTTTAAAATACCAAGGGTGATATTTTTAGATGGAATGTTGTGAAAATAAACAGTCTAACAAATGACTTTTTCACTTTTATGAAATGACTAATGAGAGATTGCCAGCCTGGTGATTTCACATTACACAGGCTCATCTTGGCAAAAAGTTCATAAAGGTACACATGCCATTGAGGGTGTCTGTGAAGTGAATGTCAAGCCTTAAGCAGCTTGGGCATTAGAATAAAATGAACATCCCTATATTTGAAGAAAGGTTACAGTAAGGACTTAAGAGTATATTGGTAGGTGATGTGAATAATTCACAATATCTGGCACTCTGACATGAAGTGTTGAGGTATCCATGGTAGACTTGGTCAGTGTTCTGTGCGTTTTTTGCTTTTGGTGGTCCTGAGAGACAAAATGGCTAGAACCAGTGTGGCAAAGTAGTTCCTGCATCATGAAATGGATATGAATATAATGATATATTCTTTGCAGATAGTCAGTGGGTTTTTCTTAGGTGTGAATCATTCTGTTTCATATGGGCTAAGGCTTATGAAAGTCCACCTAAGTGTTGACACTAGTGTGTCTGTTAAAGGCTGAAGAGAACAGAAAGAAAATCACATGCAAAACCTGTAGGGACCCCGAATATAAAAATCAGCACTGATTTGTGAAGTTCATCCAGTAGCAGAATTTCAAGTGTCTGAGCACTGAATGCTGTCACTGCAGTGCCCTCCTCCAGGGCAGCATTGTGAAGCTCTGTCACAATGACTTAATGACTAATGTCTTCCTTCTCCATGACTCAGGAAATACAACAGACCCTAAGAAAGCATTTACTGATTGCAAAAGAGATGGTCTGTGTATAAAGAACTAAATAACATCGTTCAGATCCTTAGTACATTTCTGAACCATAGTACACTTCTGAAAAGGCCAGCAGCACTCATTGCTTTTGTGAATAACTTGGCAGCCAGACTTTTCTTGCCTTGCATTTGAATGCCAGAGACTTCATGAAAGGCATAGGGAGTAAAACCTCAAGGCTGATAAATTTCTGTGCTTCTACTTGCTAAACTCTTCTTGAATAGAGAGGAAATTAAAGACACAGCAATAACTTGCAGGCAGATAGCTTTTGCAGCCTTACTGTGATTATTGAGATATGCTGAGGAGACTAGATTATTGCTTTACTATTTTGATTATTGCATGTTAGACATTTCTTATGTCTTAAGTGGTGTTCTTATGTTTAAGAAGGAACTCACGAATTCTAAGGTCTTGATATTCTCTACTTAGCATCACATCTGGTATTCCTATATAAGACCAATTCAGAATAGAATATATTTTACAACATTCTTAAAGAACCTTCATAAGGTCTTTAATTTTATGATAGAGATATAGGCATAGATATTTTAGATCAAAGATTTACAAGCACCCACTCGGCCAAAACAGAAACGGTTGAATTTTCATATACTGTTTGCCTTTTAACTTAATTGCCTGTCTCCTTCCTTATTCATGGTCACTGACTCTGAGGGGGACACTGTCCTGTCAGTAAACATTCTATCTTGAGACTAGCAGATGCAGGTCGTCTAAGTGATATTTTGATTATAATACTGAAGTCCTGGGTTTCACTTTATATTTAAGGTATTTGTGAGCTTGGTCATTCAAGAAACAGGTCAGTAACATAAAACTTAGGACACTTAAGAATATATATTCAACAAATATATAAAGATGTGTAACCTTAAAGGTCACTGTCATCTGACAGAGTACACTTCTGTAGAGACATTGCAGCTTTCTCAGTCTGAGAATTCTTGCTTTTGCCTGAGATCACTGTAGTGAATTTAGTAACTATTTACTGATGCTTGTAGAAACATCCCAAGTAAGTGCAATGTTGCTGATGGTGAGCTATATTATAAGTTGCAACTTTACATTTAAAGTCATGTTTGACCTTTTTTGGTCAGTTAGTGACAAGTACTTTAGAGAGAAATATCTGGGGTGATGTTTAGACTACACAGCATGTATGCTGAAAATAGGATAAAGAGGGCTCAAGAACTGGAGGAGGATAAAATGAGCAGCAGTGAAAATAGCATCAATTAAAGTCTATATACGCTCTGTATACTTACACTAGCTTTTTTTTTTTTTTTTTTTTTTTTTTGTAAAGCACCAAATGTTCCCTGTCTTCTAGAGTGCACTGTGTGGGTTATTGAGGGCTATAAGTAGCAAGAGCATTGCAGGTCAAGATGGGGATCCATTGAGAAATAACACTGATAACACTAGAAAATCTTTCCCTATAAGATGATGATCCTTTTGATCTGGTATGGCCTGAACTCTGAAGACTTTGAACAGTTTCTGTTGATTGGCTGGTAATTCACTGTGGTGACTTGGAAGAGTCATTTAACCCCTCTTTGTTCCTGCGTCTGAAAAGTGGGTGTGAGCATGTATTTGTGAACTACTCCAGACTTGCAGCTGAGGAGTGCTGTGAAAGCTATTATGACTCATATTATTGCTTACAGTATCAAGCAGTAATTGCTGCTTTTTTTTTGATGGACCAGTAATTTGTAGTGTAACTACCTCATCAGTGCAGTATAATCAATGCATGTTGAAGCCATTGTACTGTGGTCTTAATAACATTACTGTAGAAAAATGTACACTAATAACATTACCTTTCAAGTTACTGAAGACATTTTGGTGATGGCTTGCCTACAGCTGAGAGCTTTCCATGTCCTAATATTATAGGAAATTATTTTCACAGCTACTTGAAGAATTGGTATTAACTTTAACCAAAAGTAGTTTCTGGAAAAGCTGTATTGCTAAATGGGAGATGTGGCAACTTTTGTATCACTCAGAAACAACTTGTGGCATAGCATGTGTTTACTTTTCATTATGGACCTGCTGGTAAATCTAGATTAGTTCTAGAAAGGAGACTTTGTACCCAGCTCTGCCCTTACCACACAGAGTGTTAGTCAGACTGGGAGGCAGTTTTAAAATTAGTAGGTCAGCACTTAAAGTGAAGCAATGTAGCAATATAAAATGAGTAGGAAAAGCCTAGTGACCAAAATCTGAGTTTTATTTTAATGTGTCATATGGGAATGATTTCCATATTAGAAATGAAGACATTTCATGTCTTGAAAATATGCTTCTACACAGTAGTATAGATGAAATTGATGTTCTTTTCATGTAGCTAAAATTGAACATTTGAAAAAGTAGTAGAAATTGTGCTTTTTAATATGACTCAGCAAGGTATAGTGTTGAACTAGATTATTTGTGGCAAGTCACTGATTTAATTAGGTGCCTATATATGTGTATAGGAAACATGTTCAGTTGGTTGCTTGGAAGTGATATTTTTGATGTTGTTCTTTAAGTGACATGTCCAAGAACTTCTTTCCTTTCTGCTTTTCTTTAGAAAACGAGTAGCTGACAGAGAGACTTTATTACCTTCCCTACAAATGAAGGGGCTAATCCCCTTAGATACTGAAGAGTCCATATAAAATCGCCCATGAGACCAATTATAGGGAAAAACAGGAACTTCTTAAATGACTGACTCCACCTACAAGGCTCATACATAGGAATGTCATAGTATCTTTAGGGAACCTTATCATTATGCTGCGGTGCCATCTGGGAGCCCCAATTCACAAAGTTGCAGGGGATCCTAGATTTCACACCGAGCTTGTTGGAGAGATGATGCACCCTAGATTTCACACTGAGCTTGTTGGAGAGATGATGCACCCAGCCTCTGGGGAAGAATTCCCACAGGCGTGAGCCGCAGTCTCGGAAAGCGTAGGGTTGTGTCACTACTCTAAGGGTACAGTTGAGATGGGAGTGTTGGTAAAAGGCAATTTATAAGCAAGTAACTTTGCTTGTGAGCACTGTGCAAAGATTTGGCCAAACTGAAGAGGCTTTCAGAAGAACAAAGATCAGTGTTAGGATAAACACTTTAAATTGAAAACTGTTATTATCCAGATGCAGTCCAGACACTTAAAAAAATAAAAAAGTAAAAAAATAAATCAAGTATCACCTTACTTATTGACTTGCTTTATTAAATCTTATATCTTCATGAAAACAAGATACTGTTAAATTATGTAACATAAGCAACTCCGAATATACTGATAGGGTTAAGGAAGGAAGGCTGGCTAGCCTGGGAGGCTACAGCTTTCAGTTTAACCTGAATGCAGTGCCAAGTGCTGGGGACTTGCATCAACCTGGATATGCATTAACAACATGCTGTGCAAAAATTAGCATTGAACAACAAGATTCATTGTGTATAACTGTAGAGCAAAAATATCATGCTAGTTGCATCACATGATGTCAAATTTACTTGAAATACATCTGTTTGTTCACTCAGTTTCACCATACTGAGGAGAAAATGACTAGGGGCACTAATCCACTGCCCAGCAAAGCTCTTACTATCTGTTGCAAAGCTAGACTTGAATTCACCCAAAATGATAAGTCTTATACTCTCTTTATTGGTCAATAATTGTGACAAACTAGAGATCCTCTTGTTTTCACCAGTCCCTGTCTCCTTACTCTGAAAATTACCTACTTCACCAAACTATAAATTTACTAAAGTACTTCAATTCTTAAGCATACACCTAAATCTCATTGATTGAAATTATTGGGATGAATTTATTACTTATTTGTATTATGATGATGACTAAATGTCTCCAGATGAGATCTGAGCCCCACTGTATAGTGCTTTACGCTAATAGACAAGAGAGAGCTAGCCATACCAAAGTGATTACCACCTAAGTAGACATTACAAAGAGAGGGAAACAGATAATGCAGACATAGCTTGCAGTGCTGTTGTAAAGATTGTCAGTGCTTTCCATAATAGGACTGTTTTGTCTAAGTGACTTAAAACTTTAATCTGAATTCTTCTATAGGAAGCTGCTTCAGGCTGCTTACTGTATTATAACAGGGTGGGGGAAGGAAGAGTCACTTTGGAGCAGTTTCTAGAAATGTTTGGGGGAGCAATTTTTTCCTTAAGAGAAATTTCTCTTCAAGAAAACATATTGTTCCATGCCTGGGAGTTCAGTGAGTAGCTGTTATGAATGAAAGCAGAAGACTTCTTTCTCATGAGTGATTCGTATGGAAGAACATGGTTTCCTATTGCTGCTGGTTACTAAGCGTATTGGTAGAAGCGTTTGAACTAAATGGTAGAGGAGAGTGCAGATGCACAAGTGCAGACTGTCTCTGTAGAAGGCTCGGGTAGATGATGTGATTAGACTATCTCAATGCAGACATGCAAAGGGAGAGAGTAAGAGCAGCATGGGCAGCCTGAATTGTGGCATCTCTGATGAGGGCTTGACTTGCAATTTGAGTGTTGTTTTAAACAAGCAAAGGAAGAATGCTTATGCGCATCTTAAAGTTGTGAAAACACTTCAGGAGAACCACGGTCATCCCATGGATCATCAGAGGACTAGGATCTTTATGTGGTTGAAGCCTGCATCATAAATCTAAAGTTGGTAAATATTCATTTATACAACTAATCTACTTTATAAGGAAACCTGACACTGTGGCTTGCACACTTGCTTTTTCCTGATTGTTTTCATTTTGAATAGATCGTTAGGTGAAGATCAGTTGAATGTGAAGATGAGTAAGAGGAAAGCATGTTGTTAATCTTTGTTTTATTAAGAACATATTTAAGCTAAAGCTCTGCAAGTGCAATGTTTCATAGAGGAATCAGGCCAAAACGTAGAGAAGAAGATGAACTAAAAAACAGATGAGAAATAGCACACTTTTTTTCCTTCTGAAGCCTCAAGTATTTTCTCTTAACGCACAGCCTCGAAGAAGTGAAGCTGCAGAGAGTCTTAAAGAGGCTCAAAGTGAAGAGTGTGAAATAGACAGCAACAAAGGAAATTAAGTTCTACTAACAAGAAATCTGTATGTAGCCTTGACAAAGACTGCAATTTAAAAGAAGGAAATTACACTGCAAACTTGAAAGTAAAATGTATTAAATCTCCAAAACTGGTTATCAGAAGCCTCTACAGAAGAAATATGAAATGGCAGATAAAAACCCCCTCCTGCCAGCACCTCATAATTAATAATTTGGGAGTTACTAGCATAATGCCTATGTGTTTTAATAAACAAGGGAAGATTTCAGGAACTTGATCTATCAGCATAGTTTTAATTCTAGGAAAATTAATTAAAATTGAGATAAGACTATACTGTTATGATATCAGTTAAGTATAATCTTCCAGGAGACCAACCAGTGGCATATGCCTGTAGGGAAAGTAGTCTGAGTTGTTAGTGTAAAAGGAATCAACAACAAAAAAGGATTATGGTAGTGGGCATAATTTAACCTATTTTTTTCAGAAAGTTTGAAAAAGAAGTCACTGGGACTGTTAGGGAAGATAATTAGCCACAGATGAAAGGACAGGTTTTTTTAAACTATTCTATTGCAGAATAGTTAAGCACTAGGAAATAGTTCAATTCACTTATTTTCAGGGTAGAGATTAACAATTCATGTTGCATAACCTGGGATTTGAAGTCATGATTAATATCCTTTTCTGGAGGACAGCGAGTTAGGGAGTTTAACTCCATAGTCTTACGCCTGCATTCTTTAAGGAAAAGACTATCATGTTGTCTAGTCTTAATTTTGACAAACTGTCTGCAGTGTTCATACCAGAAAGGGTACATTGAAATCGATGAGGAATACAGCTACTTAAAAATCTGTCTTTGGACTGTGCTTGCTGGTAATGAATATTGTTATCTAAGTTTGCTTTTTAAAGCACTTAAATTTTAACTCGGAGGTGTAAGAAGGCTTAATGGCAAACTGCATTTTTAATTGACTGAAGATATTCCAGAAGAAACAAATCTCCTTTGAGATAAAAATAGAGCTAACTGCAAACCTGCCTATTTACCACCCCCGGAAGTGATTCATGTGAATTAGGACGTGTGTAGGAGTCTCTGGGCTTTCGTGAGGCTTTTCATGTTAAGGCGCGTTTGCAGTACTATTGCAAAGTAGCTCTGGACAGGACAGTTGGTCTTAATGCTTAAATATAGTTTTCCAGCTATACCTTAATAGAATAGAAAAACTTGTTGCATACATTACATCTTGTATTTAACTCACAGATTGTCCCAGGACTCCTGATACTCCAAACAGCGATCCTCGTTTTTCTACTAACAACAGATTGATGGCCTTAAAAAAGCAACTGGATATAGAACTGAAGGTAAAACAAGGAGCAGAGAATATGATACAGATGTATTCAAACGGCTCTTCAAAGGTAAGGCTCTGGAATGCTTAAAGAACATGGAAGTGATCATGGATTTTCATGTTGCTGTGGTGTGTGTGAATTTAAAATGTATAAAATATGCTATTCTGTATCTTTTGTTTTTTTAATTAAGTAGTAATGTAGAATCTGCTACAAATTACTATACCTTTTTTGTTGTGGTTTAATAGCCACTAAAGATGCTCATTAAAAGTGGTTATTTTGTCAGTTTGTCCACAGGCAGCCCAACCTACATAACAAATCCAGTTTACTATATTTAGTACGTCTGGTAATCTTTGATCATGTGTGATTTGCTAAGTGGCAAAGCTTGATATGACACTGAGTGGTGTCTGCCTTTCTCTAGCTGCACTAAAAAAAAAAATCCATTGAAGTCGTAACGTTCATGACGATTACACAGAAGGTGGCATTGCCAAATATACTTCAGAAATGGTCATCTGGTTTTAGTTGGCAGTAAAAAAAAGTACAAAAAGTCTTTGAGAGCATAATATTCTGACAGTGTTATAATCTGTGCTAACAAACTGTTCTAGTTCTCCATTAGCCTAAATTACTCTAACATGGAGGAAAAGATGAAAGAAAACATCACTAAAAATAGTTCTTTACAAAAGTGTGGTGTTCTAGAGATAGCATCTGATAGCATCAAACTGAAACTAAAAGTAAAGCTGTGCTGATTTCTAGATCTGAATTTTAAGCACACACTCTCTCTCAATAGCACCAGCAGTTGCCTGGGGAGGCAGGGGAGAGTAATCCTAAGTGAGTTTGCTTTAGCTAGGCTATGTAATGAAATTCATCATACATAGCATTCTAGATGCACCCTTAACTCAACTGAAACTAGCCAAACCTTTTAAATTAAAAAAAAAAAAAAAAAAAAAAGTCTTATGAGTATTAGGAAGTCATAGTTCTCAAGTGAGTAAAAGTGTGTGTGTGGGGGGAAGGGACCTTCTGCTTACTAGCGCGCCCCCCCCCCCCCATTAGTTGCTCATTTGCTCTCCTTTCCATTTACTCTTACCAAATCATTAAGGAGATGAGCTGAATCTGCAACCATAGGTCTAACAAATGGCACGTAGCAGCGTGGTTAGATGTTTCTGTGTCCAGAAGATAGTAAATAAAATTGAAATGTGGTGAAGTCTTAACTGACTGACCTAACACACAGCTGAGCCAGTGAACTTTTTTAAATAAGTGTTTGACTTGAAGAAAGATTAGACATCTGTGGATTGCTTTGCTACTGGTTATAATTGGTATTGACTGAGAAGTATTGGAATATGTGTTTCTAAACAAATTTCTCTTTGGGACTCATGGAAAGATAGATACTTCGTATCTGCCTCCTGTACGACTTTCTTATACCTTGCAAAGTCAGAGTGGTGGTGCTTCTCCAGGAAAGGATTTTAGACTAGAGGGACCACAGGTGCCATCGAAGCTCACTTCATCCCAGTGGCACCCCTCTGGGAAGCAGCCAGTGCCCTGGCAGCCTTCTCTAAACTGGCGGGTAGCCTGCTCGCCCCAGAGGGACGGGCACAATGCCCGCGCTGCACCTTGTGGCTGGAGGCCTTGGAACGCTGGGCCGGCCTCGGCTCGTGGGAGCCCCGGAGCCTCCCACTCTGGGGCTGTGTGCTTAACTTCAGGTACACCTAAAATAATAATGGATCAGCAGACATACATGTTACTCGCTGAGGGTTTATTAGGAACATAATACCTTATAACAGCCTGAGAAAAGTTAACAATGTTCAGGCTCTGGTGTTAGATGTTCTTAGCAAGCTTTGATCTGACGAGGTAGAAAGGATAAATTCTGGCTTGCTTTGACTGAGGCATGTAATTAAAACTGAGGATTGAATGTTTTACCTGCAATTAGTAAATGTTTTGATCAGCCCACCAAATTGGGCTTATATGGTAACTGGGCTGGGGAGAGCAAATTGGAAAACACAAAAGCATCACAAGCTGCTTCAACAAACAGAATGGAGATGATGTGAATTCATTCTCTTATTCATAATTCTCAGTAGTGAAGTAATCTGGCAGGTTTAAACTGTAGGCTTACGTATGGTGATTAGGTTTTAAAAGCAGCACTTAAAACAACTCAAGTGTCCGGATGAGGTGGGCAAGAGGGACAGAAAACACCCTGTTTGAATCTAACCCTGGTGATGCAGTGGTTCTTTAAAAAGTAGTTTCTGGACCCTCTTTCAAATATACTCAGTTATTTTGTGACCTTAACTCAAACACACAGTAAGCTTGCAGTTAGATAACAGTATTACTTTCAGACCTTCATTTACTGGAGGGAGATCATCCTGTTTTTAAACATGAAAAAAGCGGTCTTTTATAGTAATAAACGCATCACCTCATGGGAAGGCATCTTATTGCATTTATTCTACTTGCTTCAGTAGCAGTCAGCCCAGCCTATTCCAAGTTAAGTGTTTCTGAGATATTGATCATCTTTGCCTGGACTTCTGTGAATTCTCTGAGAACCCATGACAGCCTTACAGACCGGTTTTACAGGCGCTGTCAGTTCTTCTGTATCTGGGAGATGCTTTGAAGTCTTTTGTATTCAGACTCCAATATTAAAAGAGCTGCTAAGTATAACACATCCATTCTGATTCTGAAGATGGGATTTTCTTTCTGCTGAAAAAAAACAGGGATATCTCTATAATCCTGAATTATGTCCATCTTGTTACTCGTTGAAGGGCTGATGTTGCCCATAAGCAAACAAATCCATTGCAATAGAAGGACGTGGGAGACAACTGACAGCAGCAAGCTCAAAAACAGGATAGAAATGAAGGCATAGACAAAGAAACACTTGAAGCATATTTATGCATCGAAATGAGGCAGGATAAACTTTAAACAGAGTTGCACATAATCTGCTAGTTAGGTCCTGTATTCAGCTGTAGATTGTGCCTATTTCAAAAATTGATGTTTGTATATAAGAAGGCATTCGTTTAAGAAATGCGGCATACTGTTTAATTAGGTGGCTAATGTAGAATACACCATGAGGACTATAAAGGTCTAAAGTATGAAAATTAGCGATATTATAAAGCATCGATTAATATTAAAACTTACAAACAAGGGTACTAATACTATGGTATGTAGTGGTGCACAAATTTTTCCCATGCAACCAAAACCTTTTCCCCTATATCTCTCTGGGTGTGTCTACCTTGCAGAATATAGAGTAGCATAAAAATACCCGAGTGAGCAAGTACATTAGGCACAGGGTCATAGTGGCACTCTGAAAGTAAATTTCTCACTTTTCAGTATATTGTTGTTGGCGGAGGGGGGGATTTGTGCGGGTGATTTGTTTTTTGCCCTTCACATTATCCTTCATGGTGTCAACACTTCTAACTTCACTATCTGTACAGTGCTGCAGTCCTTTGTCTTGGTCATGGTATAAGGGGAAGAATTGAATTTCTTCCAGTTGTTAAATAATTGATAACTTCATTATAAAGTTAAAAATATAAGTATAAACCATGTCCATGGCAAAGTAACTTATTAATGAAGCTATATAGTGGTTGCAAAATGAGTTAACCAGAATGCCCTTTGGGCTATAACTGAAGTGTGATAGTTATCTATACTGACTACTATTAATTATTTTGATTGGTACTGCGCAGACAGAACAAATACAACTGCCTTAAATTTTGACCCCATCAGTGGCAATCTTTCTCATCTCTTAACTTTAAGTCTAACTTGCAGCAACAATGAAAAAGGGGTACCAGTCTCAGAGGTTATCTGGCATGTCATTTCTAAAATGTTTAGAGAGCTCTGCAGCAACTGTACAAACACATGCAGAGTTCCATGTGCAACAGCCAATTGATTATCTGTTGGAAGCCATAGCTCCTTTAGCTGGAGAACAAAAAATAGCATACCTGAGAAATACTTACCTTTATGGATGGCTGTCCATACTCCTGATGGTGAAATGGCCTTATCGGTTAGTTTGAAATTACACCTTCAGAAACTTTCACTTCCAAACTGCTTTTTATGTTACTGCTTTTGAAAACAGAAAAGTGTTTAGCTCAGTTTGTTTAGATTAGAAGCACAACAACTTAAGTTGCTAATGAAATAGCTAATAAAGTAACCCTCACATATTGATGCAAAACAATCTTCAGCTTTGACTTTCTCAGAAAAACATCACAGAATTACTTATAGCTGTGTGTCTATACATATATATATATGCATGATGTACGCTAACTTCGTTTTATTTTTAAGATTGAAATTCAGCTCAAATGAATCGGTACAATAATTTTTTTGTGTTTAGTCTACTAAATTTGTCTATTAAAAATGTAGCAGAGTTCTTATCACATGCACTGTGAACATGAGTCATTCTGCATAAGATGCAGCTCTTTTGCACTTAATATCTTGTCTTTTCTTCAGTATCAGCTTACAAAATATTTATCTACACATGTAGTGTTTCTAGATCATGTCTTCTTTATCCAGCTTTAAAGAGATACTGTTTCCATGGGAGTGGCTTATAGTCTTTAATCAACCAGAATATGCCTCTGTCCTAACTTAATTTCCACTAATATCTTAATGCAGTTAGTTGCATTGGTCTGCATAGTTAGTGGTCTGCTATACTGAAGGATGTATACTGAAAGCTTTAAAAACTGCATGCTTTAGGAACAGAGCTGACTAAGGTTTTTTTTTTTTTTTTTTTTTTTTTTAATGAAGAATTTACATTTTTAACTTTTTGTTTTAATAGGATCGAAAACTTCTTGCCACAGCTCAACAGATGCTCCAGGACAGCAAGACAAAAATAGAAGTTATAAGGATGCAGATTCTTCAGGCAGTCCAGACCAATGAATTGGCTTTTGATAATGGTGATGGAGTAGAAAAGAAATACAAATCTCCATTAATGTCAGAATCCCATGTAGAGATGTACCCATATGCACACAGAGCTATAATAAATTTCTAGTAGGAAGAGAGGTTAGACAAAAACTGTATGAACTGAAAATGGTCAAAGACTAGACATATCACTTCATGTATTCAGATGCCAAATATATCTGACTTTATTAAGCCAAAAAATTAGGTTTAATGAAGAGAAATACAATAACCCTTCATCCAGTTTATCCCTTACGCAGTCTGTTTTGGCTTCATGCTTGGCTTTCTCCTTCCACGCATGCTTTCTTTTGTCTTGACAATAAATATCATTTTTCTTCAGAGAATAAAATCTTTTTGCTGCTGGGAAAAATATTCAGATGTAGGTTCAAAGTCTACTTGTCAGGCTTACCCATTGACCTTATTACTAGTGGGAACAGGTGCACACAGAGGCAACTTCTGGTGGCCTTATGGGTATTTAGACTAGACTGAGTAATCAACTATTTTACAAAGCAAAAATCAGTTTTTAGAAAGATCTGTTTTGAAACACGCATATATATACTACATTTTGTAAGTAGTTTTAAACTCATTCTTTGGGAATTCTTAAATAAAGATTTTGAGATATAATAGCATGGGTGTGCTATGAAATTCTGAGCATATTGGTACATCTCTAACTCTTGAACTTCATTCATATGCATCTCTTTGAGTATTGAAGCTGTATGATGATGCTCATAATCAGGGCCTGAAGATCTCCTAGCTAATGAAAAACTTGGTGGTTCGGGGTTTTGTTTTTTAACACTTAAAATATTTTTTAACACTCCATCTTAGCACAGGGATTATGCATATTTCCTCAAAGGAGGGAGGCGTCTTCCAGTCTCCAACTTTTAACAGAGTTGGCAGCAGATGCAGGTTTAAATGTGCATATCTATGAAGGTATATTTTGTTGCATCTGTACATAGTTATTAAAGTTAGAAGGGGCTTCCAAATGCTTGGTGTCTTTTGGGGGGTTTTTTGTGCTTATCCTACTTTTAGAACTTTAAACAGCAGGTAATATATCCAGCAACCTTTCTAGTCTAGATTAAGAAATCTAAACGTTGTCAGAAGTGGGCATTGGAATTGTCAACCAAACAATTTGGGGAAGGCATTGTATGAGACCTCCATTCTCCATCCTTACAGAAGCCAGATACCCTTGGATTTAGTGTGAAGCAGAAGAATGATCAGACATTGATCAGGGATCTGCGTAGGTACAGATCAGTTTGAAAGATAAATCCTCAGGGCGTGGTCTGAAAAGGTAGAATTCTTGAAACCCCCTTCCTGGCACCCAAATGATGTTGGGGATGCTTGGCTTTCTGCAAAGGGGTTTGTCCCTCAACTCCCCTGGAGACACTACTCCCATCCTCTAGCAATTACAGTCCTTTAAGGAGTAGGACCTGTTTATTGAATTGAGACCCTGATCACTTTTTTTTTTCCCCCAAATGTAGAAGCGTAAATTTCACTGTTGCTTTTATGACATACTACAAGACAAGACTTTCTGTTATAGCCTACCAAATGTGTTTTTTTTCCTCTCTTCAACCCCTCTGTATGTGTGTATGTATGTGGGAGGAGGGGTTAGAAATTAAAGAAGGGCATAGTCTTCAGTGAAGATTGTTTCTTTTCTCTTTAGCAAAACCTGTGATAAGCCCTCTTGAACTCCGAATGGAAGAACTACGGCATCACTTTAGGATAGAGTATGCAGTAGCAGAAGGTGCAAAAAATGTGATGAAATTACTTGGATCTGGGAAAGTCACTGACAGAAAAGCACTTTCAGAAGTAATATTTTTATGTAACTATAATTTGAGATTTTACTTTAAATGTTTGTTCAGAGGGGAAATCAAATACTTTAATTTTTCTATTTAAAAAGGCTCAAGCAAGATTTAATGAATCAAGCCAGAAGTTGGACCTTTTAAAGTATTCACTGGAACAAAGATTGAATGAACTTCCTAAAAACCATCCCAAAAGCAGTATTATTATAGAGGAGCTTTCACTGGTCTCTTCACCCACATTAAGTCCACGTCAAAGTGTAATATCTACTCAAAACCAATATAGTACACTGTCCAAACCAGCAGCTTTAACAGGTATGCTTTATGCAATTCTTTTATTGTTTAAAACATAAGTCTTTAATGCCAATATTGTTTCTTATTTGAGAATCTAGGCATATTTTATTGTTGTATCTTAGACAAAGACATTTTGAATTCTCAAGTGCCTATGAACAAAAAATGCTGATAAGTCTGTTAAATTTGAGTTCTTTCTCATCCTGTTGAAGGAAAAAAGTGCAGTTCTGGCCTAAAGTTAGTTTGTTATGGAATAACGTTTCTGGTATTTATCTAGTGCTTTTTATCTTTACATTGTCAAGCACTTAAAGTGGGCAAGTATTATCCCCATTTTAGAGACAGGGAAACTGAGGTACAGAAAGGTTAAGTGACTTGGCATAGTCATGCAACAAGTGCATGGCACAGCTGGAAATAGGCACCCAGGTTTTCTCTCCAGTTTTATCCACTGGTTCACACTGCCTTCCCAGAAGGTGAGATTTACGCTACAAAAACATATGTTATATTTCTAGATGAGAGAGAAAGAGAGCCTAAGAGAAGTGCACAGAACTATTTAAAAATCACTATTTCTGTAAATTTTGTTCCTTGCAAATAAACATGAAGATTACTTTTTTTTTTCCTAAACAAATGCTCTCACAGTAGGTTATAAGGCTTGGGCAATTTCTTATAGTTGGAGTTTGCTTGGAATTGTTGTCCTTCATTAAAGGAAAAATGCTTCAAGAGACAATGTATACTTAACTTTTAAACGTTTGCCTCAAGATCTTCTTGAGGAAAAGCAAATACCTATAACTATTTGGGGGTATGCTGGATTACTAACTTTACTTAGTAAGATGTCAGATAAGAATTAACTAGCACAGATGGTTTTTCTTTCCTAAAGAGCTTTATATGCAGTTATTAAACCAACTGTAACAGAGAAAGCTTGTTACAAAAACAACCTGTGATTCAAACATTATTCCCTTTACATGTGTCTAACTGAAGTCAGTTACCGTAGTATTTTAAACCAAATAGAGGAATCTGTCTTTTCTGCCAAGCTGCAATAATAACAAAATGGAGCAAGTCTGTCTGTCTTGCATTTTAGTCCAGTTAGATAAGTGGCAAAGGGCAAAAAAAAGCCTTCAAAACCTCACACCCTTGTAAAGTTGGAGAGTAATGAAATTCCATATGATAAATGTGCAGAAGCTCCCCTCAAATGATTAGTGTCCGTGGATACAAAATATCATGCCTTTGTTTTAAAACACTTTTTTAGTCTCTTGCTGTAACACAATTGTGTGTCAGATGCATCAGTGACAAATGTTTCCTCTTGAAATAAGACTTACTGATACATATGAGCACTTTTTAAATAGAAATCAAAGCAAAGGCTGCGTGCTTGTCAAGTTCTTAACAGTTTCACTTTCATATTAGCTACACAAAGAGCTTTTGTACTGCAGTAGTTTTAAATGAACAGTGTCTTTGTATTTTGCCTCTAACACTTTGTCAGAAAAGAGATGAATACTATTAGCATGGTTTTTAAAATGCTTTTTTCTATGCATTCAAGTCCTTATAGAAGCTTGTGGCCTTTTTGCCTTTTTTCTGAGCAGAGTTTTAGAAATGAAGTATTCCCTTACCTTTTAAACAGTTTTGGGATCCAGTACCATCTCTTAATCTCTATAGCATAATATTTGTCACTTATGATTATTAGTCCCTATGAGATGGGATTCCTTCTCAGTCTGTTCTTTTGGTGTCTTCTGATTATACTGTTGCCAGACTGATTTTTAGATGCTTAGAATTTGAATAGTACTGCAGTCATGCTTTAGGTTTGGGGGCTTTTTCAACCTATTCTTGTAGTTAGCATGATGTGAGTCGTGTTCTGAGGTTGATTTACAGTATCGAGGCACTTTCTTTCTTTAGGGTTGACAGAAGTTTTCATTGACCTTTGATCTTGTTAAGGGGAAAAGGTGTCAAATCAGATGATTGTTCTTTACTGAAATGCTAGCTGCATGAACGCTTTCCACAATGTATTTTCATGCTTACCTGTCAAATTTCCTTAAGAGGTGTTTAAGAGCACTGTGCTTGTATGTATGTGGACCTTTGCTCAATATGCATTAACCTTTTAATCTCTTCACATTTTGTTGAAGAGTGCTTGATAGAACGTATGAACATAGTAGTTCATATGCATCTCTGTCCTTATGTATTGAGTGCTAACACTGATCATGAGTTATTCCTCCTTTTTGCTTTACATTTGACAAATACTGTTGCACGTTACTGATTTGTCCTATGTTAGTTTAATTCTTAACAAAGAAAACAAAGATATTTCTGAGACTAACGTTATCAAACAAAATCTTATTCTGTGGTATTTTAGTAAAATGTTGCTCCTTCTAGAACGCTGACTTTCATGTATTTGAATCCATGCTTATTTTCAGTATGCTTGTCTTAGCATTTTATTAATGTAGACTTCATCTGATAATTCTGTTATATCCTGCAGGGGTCAGAATGGGAGCTATTGCCATAAAAGGAATTTGTAGTCATTCACTTTGCACACTTAAGAACAGAGATTTTTTTTGATAAATAACTGCTTATCTTGTTCTAGGTACCCTGGAAGTTAGACTAATGGGTTGCCAAGATATTCTGGAAAATGTTCCTGGTCGATCAAAAGCCACATCGATTATGCTACCTGGTTGGAGTCCAAATGAAGCCAGATCATCTTTCATGAGCAGAACCAGTAAAAGTAAAAGTGGGAGTAGTCGAAACCTTCTGAAGACTGATGACTTGTCCAGTTCAGTATACTTTTATGCAAACCTCTTCTTTACATTTTAATGTGCATGCTGTATTTCTGCAGTTAAAAACTCTAAACTGATTTGAAGCTTTAATTTTTTTCATCGTCTGTTGATGGATTAAAAAAAAACCCTGCACCATTGTGCCCATAAGAACCAATTAAATATGGGATTACTTTTGGCAGGGGGAGGGTGCAGGGGGAGAGACTTACTGAAGATTTTTTGTTTGTGGAAAATCCTCTTAAATCTTTAAGCTGAGTTTGTGTACTTTACTTGCAGATGAAGTCTGTGCTGTGCTGAAGCTGGATAACACTGTGGTTGGTCAAACTAGCTGGAAACCTATTTCTAATCAGTCATGGGATCAGAAATTTACACTGGAACTAGACAGGGTAAAGATGTGGTCTTCATTGACAGTTATTGTGCATTCTGTAGATTAATTTCACATTTCTTTATATCATTTTTATTTTTATTTTTATTTTTTTGTTCCTCTTGTCACGATTATGTTCAATTACCCATGTGTAAGTATTCCCATCCTTAACAGAGTGAGTTCCCCATGGCTAAGCTGTTTTGCTGAGCTGGCATTCTAAAACTGCTCATGTAGTATGCAATCAGATCTAGTATTTTTATCCAAGACCTAATACTTGGCATCCTGTTGAAGCCTGTAATAGGAGTTGCTTTAATGTCTTCAGTTTTTATTAGGACTGTCAGCTTGTCTTCTGTTTATCAGGAAATGCTAATACCAGATACAGCGTAGATATTTTGACAGAGCCATGCCACAGAATTTGTATAGTTTCTATCCATAGTATACTTGATTGTATATAAAGCTGATCACTTCTCTTCTTCAGGAATAATAAATGAATTCTCTCAAACACTTTTTTTTCCCTAGAACTTTAAGTGTTACCTCGAAGACACAAGTGGAAGACGATTGATATTTCTTTCCTTACTCCTCTTAGAGAATTTGTTATATAATTTTAATCAAGCTTTTTGTTAGATACCTGATGCTTATGGTATTAAGTATATAAGGATTTTCATCACTGCATGCACAGAGATAAGGTCCTAAAACTTAGTTTAACTTTCAGTCTATTTTGAGCAATCGGAGGTATATATTTAGAACAAACCAAAAAACCCATCTTATAGTTCGTGCCAACTAGTATTCCTCCCCCTCACCCCTGCCCCTTTCTGATTCCAAAACCAAATTCCTTCCATCCAGAGAAATTCAGACTTCCAGCTGCTAGTTTTGTTCTGCACTGTTCCTAAAAGGAATCTGAAGTCTTGGTTGTTTTCAAATTAAGACTAGAACTAGTCAAAGTCTAAGCTCCTCTTATTAGTCTAGTATGTCCTCTATTTAACAACTCCCTATTAAATGGCTTTTTGGAGCTGGAAAAGGACCTTGTTCCTGCTGGGCGTGATCACACATCTTTCAGTATTTCTGGGTCCCACAGTCCCTACCCCATCATGTCTGTCTTTCTCTCAACCTTGATGCTTTTAATACCTGCAACCATCATATAAAGACAATAAATTGATGCACTGTGATGAAATTAAATTATGCTAACTCAAATTAGTCCCATACAGTGCTGCTGTTTATATCATATTGCAGAATTCTTCATGTTTTAATAGCAGCATTTGTAACAAGCATGTAACACACCCAAAAATATATAATCATAGCAGCAGTTCTAGTTTGCTGAAAAAAGGCAAGTTTATGCCCCTTCTTCATGACTATGTTATAAACCCAGTATCGATTTCTAGACATACTGTATGAAAGTCTTGCATCATGACATGCATCCAGATACTTAAAATATTATACAGTATATAGCGTGAAATGCAATTAATATATATAAATAACATGGAAAACTATCAAAGTCTGGGTTTCTAAGCAAACTTAAAAATATATTCCCAGAGTTTAAGCTAAAATACATCTATCTATCACATTTGTTAGATTGAAGCAAAAAGTCAGGTGAGTATTTGTGACTGTCTCCTTCTATTCTTGGGTTTGTTTTTTGTTTTGTTTTTGTTTTTTTGATAAGTTTATTTGAATGTATGTTATGTATATATGAATATATGTTTATATGAATATACGTTATTCACTTGAAATGAGGCGAAATGCTGCTGTCATCCTAGTGAAAGCGTGTTTGTTATGGCCAGTTAGCACTGGCACCTTTTTAAAATAACAGCTCTGCATCTTCTAGCTTGAGGTGTTAGATCTTAAGACTGTATAGAGATAACTCTTGAAGAACAGTTATTAATAAGTAATTTCCTGTGTATATGTTTACTGTCTTAGTCACGTGAATTAGAAATTTCAGTTTATTGGCGTGACTGGAGATCTCTGTGTGCAGTAAAGTTTCTGAGGTTGGAAGACTTCTTGGATAACCAACGGCATGGCATGTGCCTCTATCTTGAACCCCAGGGCACTCTGTTTGCAGAGGTAAGAATATTTCCTTAGAGAAACGGTTAAGCGTGTTGACATGTATTATATTGCAGAATAGTTTAAGAAGTTTTTCTTGAACTTCTAAGAATGCATTTTGTTCTGAAACTTCAATTATAACACACTCATTATTTGAACTGCAGGTTACATTTTTTAATCCAGTTATTGAAAGAAGACCAAAACTCCAGAGACAGAAGAAAATTTTTTCAAAGCAGCAAGGTGATTGTTTAATATAAATATGTAAAATATAGTTAAAAAAAAAAAAAAAAGACTTGCAGCATTTTTATACGGAGTCCTAATGTTTGTCTGTGTATAAAGTTGTTGATAATTAAATTTTTGGCACTGCATTTAGAAGTGTTTTGTTTTAGAATTCTTTATTATGCATTAGCATTTAATGGTGAATAATTAAGAAATGCTAAGAAATATGACAAATTCAGTTTGTTCTTCATAAACTATGAACCTATGAATATATATATTTTTTTTTAATTATAGCTTTTGGTAATAAGGAAATTACTTGTACTGTATTTTCTTTTTTCACAATATCCACAGGCAAAACATTTCTCAGAGCTCCTCAAATGAATATTAATATTGCCACTTGGGGAAGGCTGGTGAGAAGAGCTATTCCTACAGTAAATCACTCTGGCACCTTCAGCCCTCAAGCACCAGTACCTGCTACAGTGCCAGCGGTTGATGCACGTGTTCCTGAACTAGCACTGCCAGCCAGGTTGGTGACATCTATAATTTTTAAGTACTTTTAAGAGCAAAAGTAATGGTAAAATATTTACATGCTAACATACACATAAAATCTCTTTATTCTACAGAATTTAAGACCCTAATGTTTTAATTTTGGATATCCATTTTATATATATGTGTACATGTGCATGCACACACAGTCAAAACTGCGTGTTAAATAGATTTTCTTTTCCTAAAGCAGATTATCAAAACCATTTCTGCCGTGCACTGAAGAATTATTTATTTTCTTGCCAGTGACTCTCCTGTAGCCAAATTGGACTTTGAACTTGAGCCTGAGCCTCCACCTGCTCCACCCCGTGCGTCTTCCCTTGGGGAAATATGTGAACCTTCCTCTGAGATAAAGGTTTCTGATACATCAGCTCAGGCAAGATACTTTAAGAATTTCGGGTTACATATTTTAATAAGGATGTAATATTTGTATGTTTATGATGGATTTCTTCCTTTATGTTTTAGAGTATGCTTTCATAACTTACACATACAGAATTGTCTCAAAAGAATGCCATGATTATGTTCAGTAGCAAACCTTTTCTGTGGTTGATGTATTTAACTTTTCCTGTCACTGCTTGTTTCTATCCTAGAAAATATAAAAGCCTAAAATCACACAGTAGTCTATTAAGGAAAAACTTTTTTTTTTTTTTTTTTTTTTTTTTTTAAGAGCTGAATGACTGGGGGAATAGATGTCATCAGAGCCTGTTAAAAGCTTGCTTATCCGCCTAAACTTAACGTATACCATTTCTAGTTTAGTCAGTGCTTGTGCTAAGAACTTCACATGCTTACAGTAAAAATTTTTGCACTCAATTGCTTTAGCAATCTTTGTTTTAAATCTTCAGACTTCTGTTTCTTCACAGGATGAAGTAACAACTCTTGATTTTGAGAATGACAGAAATAGTATTGTCCCAAAACTCCAGCCTGAAATAATCTGTGAGTCTGATATTCCACATTCAGACATAAAATACACCAATATCCGAGAGCCTGAAGATAGAAGGTAAAAATGCAGTGGTTTTGTTGCTATTAATGATGTTTCTCAAAGTTAACGAACTTGAGTTTAAAATTATTTCTTTATTTACACAGAACACAACAAAGATTTCAATTTAGTCTGAAGGATTTCAGATGTTGTGCTGTACTAGGCAGAGGACACTTTGGAAAGGTAATTTTCTAACTACGAATTTGTTCAAAAACTGCACATAACTCAAATCACTTACTTATTCTCTGTTTTAGGTGCTGCTGGCAGAGTACAAAAACACAAATGAGATGTTTGCTATTAAAGCCTTAAAGAAAGGAGATATTGTTGCTCGTGATGAAGTAGACAGGTCAGTTTTTTAATATGTTAAGTATGTACTATTACTGCATAGGAAGTAGTGAATAGGAAATGGAAAACAAGTGTTCATAGATTATTTTTAAGTAGGTAACTAATATACAAATTATGGAAACTTTTCACTTATTCTTAAAGAAAGAACACTTTGTGCAGTATATTTTTAGTGCAAGCTTAAATAACTTAGAAATTTGTACTGTATACAGTATGAAACATTACTACTGCTCTACACTATATTTCCATTATACCTGTATGCTGGAATTGAGTATTTTTGTATCAGTGTAAGCCTTTTTATTGATGGGTTCAGGAAATTCAGCACTTACATGAATTGGTTGTTCTGAACACTGGGAAATAATTTAATGTCATTTTTCCTTTAGAAGAACAATGAGGGATTGTTTTGCTTTGGATTGCTTTGCTAAACCTGTTGTTGGTCAGGCTTCAGAGTGATAGCGTTACAGAAATTATAACCTCGATTCCATGACACTGTTCCTATATAAGAGCTCCTCCCTTTGGAGCTTGGGAATCTGACTTAACTAAAATGCAGTACAGGGAGAAGTACAGCTAATGTCCCGATTCCTCCATCACATTTAGTAAAGGTGATCTAATTAAGAAATGACAGCTTACAAGCAGCTCAAACAAGCCATAATTTGCTTGGCTCTGCAAACTTTAGACTTATTTGAAAAAATGTGAAGTTTTTTTGTTCTCCTCTGAATTAAAAACATGAACTGAAGACTTCTGACTAATTTTAGTAAGTGGTGTTGAATTCCTAACCTACAATGACCTAGTTTAGTTAAGTGCTACAGTGCCCCTCTTGCCATGCCTGTGCTCTAGCTCTGATTTAAGCTGACCCTGTTCATCACTGAGATTGTTAAAATCATTTCTTCTATTTACTTATGTTTTATAAACTTCCAACACATTCTTGCAGGACAGTGACTGTTTTATTTACTGGCAGAAATGGGTGGTATTTCCCAACCTGTTATATACTGTCATACTTTGTCCATTATATTTTCCCTTTTCGTTTTGTGTATGTTCCAACGTTTTGTTCAACCTTTTTGCCAAAGAACAAAGACTGTTCGGGAAGTAAAATTGCAGTTACCAAATTGTCTAATTTTAGTGCAAGAAGTTGTTTTTACAACTGCTTAATAGTGCCTAATTCATTTGACATGCAGGAAGAAAGGTAACTGAATTAAAAATAAGCTACACATCAACCAAGTGGCAAGGAGAAATAATCAGGAATGATTATAAACAAATGTCTACAGTATTACTACTCTTTTCCCACTTTTTGTATATTGTACATGATTAAAACTTTTAAAAAATGGCTTGACACTGATGTCACATAATATTGATGTATACTTGGTGTAAGTGAGTATTTGAATGGAGTAGGGACAGGATTCAATGTTCGTGGACTGCTAGGTTTCCTTTTTCAGTTGGGAAAGCCAGATGCAACTTCTTGGAGATGCTAGCATCAACTTAATGTGTGTAGATTTTTAAAAGCACTGTCTTAAAGACCAAGTTTTGTTCTCTCCTTTTCTTTTTTTTTTTTTTTTTTTTTTTAATTTATCCTCATGAACAGAGGGAAAAGCATAACATCTTAACTACCAAACATTTTTTTTACAAATTGAAAATTTGGCTCAGGATTCGTCATTAAATTTTACTAATTCTCTGTTTGCAGCTTGATGTGTGAAAAGCGAATTTTTGAAACTGTGAATAGTGTAAGGCATCCCTTCTTGGTGAACCTTTTTGCTTGTTTCCAAACTAAAGATCATGTTTGCTTTGTAATGGAATATGCTGCTGGTGGGGACCTGATGATGCACATTCATACTGATGTCTTCTCTGAACCAAGAGCAGTGTAAGTATCCACTCCTTTTGTGGTGTTAAGTGAAAGGTTCTTTTGTGTTTCAGTGGATGAGAACTAAAATCTTTAGTACTACATGCCTCTATATTAAATCATTTCAGAAAGTACTACCTCAGTTTTAAAAAGGACCAGAGATTAAAACTGATTTTTGTTAGAAAAATCTATGTGCAAGCTTAATGTGCCTCAATCTAAGTTCCATGCAAATATGGGATATACAAATATTTAATGTTTTGTAGTACTTTTTTTTTTTTGGGGGGGGGGGGAGGAAGATTACATGTAAAAGCCAAACTAAAAATTAAAATAACCAAGTCAGAAATTCTTCAGTACTATGGCAGTGGGCACTACAGAAAATGTCTCCTTCAGGCCAAGAGAACATACTACCTTGAACTACAGGTTTTGTTTGAACATTTTGCCAAATAGTTTTAAAATTCTTGAGTTGTATAAAATTATTCTGTATCTAAAAAGGCAAATAATGATGAACCTCATGTTTTGAAAAGCAGGACTGAAATCACTGGAACTTTAACTTTTCTTGAACAGGTTCTATGCTGCATGTGTGGTTCTTGGACTTCAGTATTTACATGAACACAAAATAGTGTATAGGTAAGTAAAGGTATATTAATTAAGTATAAAAAGTACATAAGTAGTAAGTAAAGATGCTTCCAACAGCTGCATTTCAAATGTTCTGAATAGCAGTCAAGGAATATCAGTAATGCAATTTTATTCTCAAATGTTCATTTAGAGATTTGAAGTTGGATAACTTGTTGCTGGACACAGAAGGCTTTGTGAAAATTGCTGACTTTGGTCTTTGCAAAGAAGGTAACAGCTTTTTTTAATGACTTTTTTTCCAGTGGAATTCAATTGTCTTACATGCTTTTGACTGTTTTCTCTTTATATATTTGGCAGTTCAAGAATCTTTAGTGTATATTTACCCCATATCATTTGAAGGAAATAGTACATCTCTGGCTTTGTATACATATAGAGATTGTCAAAAGTTCCTTGGTAGGGAAATGCCAAGAGCATCTGGGCATAGCCCACTTTTTTAGCTGTGAGGAACACCTACTCTGACTGTTACTTCATGTCATCTCTGCTTATTTATGAGGCACCCTGCTGCTTTTACAAACTAAAGCAAATGCATTAAGAGTGTTTCTTCTTGTTCTAAACATGTTGACACTGTATAGTGAAATCGAACACCATTCCATACCTCTTACATTTTTGCAAATTCATTATCTATTTTCTAATTCCTAAATAGCTGCAACTCTAAGCATATGGAAAGAACACACTAAATACTAATAATCAATACTTAATAATATTTTATAGCTAAAGTAGAGAAACTTCTCCCTAAAGCTTCTCCCCAAATACTTTCTAGCATCTAGCTGCTGGCAACTATCTTTCAAATAAGACATAAAATAGATGTAACAGCAGTAATTGCAGATCTTTTGTCTAAGTTGGGGAAGTGCTTTTTGGAAACCCCACAAGAAGGGAAGATCTTACAAGGTCTATTTCCTTCTTCGCCAGTTTGCATAATCTGTCCTCCAAATCTATTACTTCTAGCCTAATGGAAAAGACTTTAGTAAACTTGTGTAGGAGGTCAAGCATGACTTGCCCTAGGATATAAAAAAGATAGCAGTAATGTGACTTTACCTACAGAAAGTTCCATACGTGATGAAAGGAAACAAGGACAAGGAAAGTTTGTTCTTTGATTTATTGACTACTACAATAGTTTTGTTTTCCACAGCACTGCAGCTCTGTGGGGTCAGTGTTGCGTCTGTCTTTGTGGTGCTATGTTTGTTATTGTGCCCCTCTTCCAAGCCTGTACAGGGCTTATTTTGTTCGTGAAAAGTTGTTCTGCTACACCATTGCTATATGTAGTTTTGCTAATACAGAAGCATCCATAATAGGCATGTTTGACCAGACTAATGTACCAGGTTTTCCTCTACTAGCTTGAAGAAACATAATGTAAGATTCAGTTTGTATCTTTCCAAAGACAACAAAGATGACATGGCGACAAAGCTGTAACTGGAGGCTTAATTTGGCTCATTGCATATAGCTAAGGCTAGAAAAGCTTACACTGAAGCACATGGAATGGGTGGGGGGAGTGAAGAGCAGAAGAATGTTTTACCTGCTTATTAGACTGAGTCTTCAAGACTGACCTTGGAACTGCAGCATCACGCTGAAGTTGCTTTAGAGAGAAGTTTCACTTGCTGAGGGAATAAGCTGTGGAGTGGCAGAGGATACTGCATGCTTCTCATTAACTGTAACTTTTCAGGAATGGGATATGGAGACAGAACAAGCACATTTTGTGGCACACCAGAATTTCTTGCTCCGGAGGTGCTGACGGAAACTTCCTATACAAGAGCGGTAGACTGGTGGGGTCTTGGTGTACTTATCTATGAGATGCTAGTGGGTGAGGTAAGTTCTAGTAAGACTCAATGCAAACACAAGACAGATGTGTGTAAAAAGGTTGCAATACTTAAAATATCAATCTGTCGACATTTAATGTTTTCTACATGTCATGGTTATAGCAGCAATAGTAGTGTATGTGCAGGCATACCTAGTCTTACAGTGAACATCTTCAAGTTCATTGAGGAAAAAAAAGGC
This sequence comes from Dromaius novaehollandiae, assembly GCF_036370855.1. Taxonomy (NCBI): domain Eukaryota; kingdom Metazoa; phylum Chordata; class Aves; order Casuariiformes; family Dromaiidae; genus Dromaius; species Dromaius novaehollandiae. The sequence goes on along the minus strand of NC_088105.1, from coordinate 24,281,905 downwards.
TTAAAAACACTGTGAGCAGCTACTCATGATACTAGCTACTGAAATGCTATAGATATTGATGAATCAAGTCATGGGCTTGAGTCGTCAACTGCTGTGGAAGTGAATGAGTTATAGCTAGTGCAAACCTTAAGCTCTGGACTTTTGTTTTAAGTACATAATTATGTTTTAAGGGGCATTATGGTAATGGAACGTTGATATCGGAGTCTTTAAGCAACAAAACAGCACACAGGGCACAGCAATCCTAACAACTCATTTCAATTACCTAATCAGTTATGTTCATAGTTGAATGCCTCTCTAAGTCTCTTTGGACTGAACACAACTATAGAAATCTTCTGCTTTCAAATGTTTTGGGGGAGAAAATCAAATCTTTATCTAGTTTGAATATACCTTAATATACAGAACTGGACAGTTGTGTAAGGTTATGCCAAATGCAATGTTATTTACTGTTTGAGTTATGCATGCACTAAAACAGAACGTCCTAATTCCATGTAAAGAGCTAATGTAAATAATTTATTATTGAATAGTTATTTACTGTTGCACATATTGTCTTCTGGTCCATTTTGTTACAAGGTCTCCCAGGTAGCGTGGCAAAGGCTTGCGTACTTAAAATCCTGGAAAAATAGTAGTTTGCTCAGCCCTCCCTTCTTTTGGGGAGGAAGGAGGGGGAAATCATTCAACAGCCTGCTTTTTTTAACGTGAAAAGGAATGAAATAAAGGGCAGGGGGGAAGCTTGTAATATGTGGACTACAGCTCAGCTGAAAGCTTGAGTTGTAACATACACCAAACATTACAAAAACAAGTCGGGCTTGACCAGGCACCCAAAATCATATAGTAAAAAACTAAGGGATGATATCAACTTGTCTTTCTTACATGTCTCTCCCTTGTTATGGGAAAACTAATGTTCCTTTCTGGGAAAGATAAATTTTTAGTGTCTTAATACCAAACTGGCAGCTGAATATAAGTTGCTTTCAGTTAAGTGATTTTTAAGCCTGTTTAATGATATTTTTCTGATTACCATCATTACAGTCCCCCTTCCCTGGAGATGATGAAGAGGAGGTATTTGACAGTATTGTAAATGATGAAGTAAGATATCCACGATTTTTGTCTACAGAAGCCATCTCTATAATGAGAAGGGTAAGAATATAATAAAACTACTAGAATATTCCTCTTATCCTGCTTTTCTTCTCCTGCATTAAAGAGATTAATTACTTTTGTGAGGAATAAGATAGTTAAGAACCTATATTTGACATCTTTTTTTACATTAAATTTCAGACTTGCTTCATTTGTGGCCTTAAATGAAAAATTCTGTCAGTGCCTTTTTATTTAGTTATCCAGGAGCAAGTTTTTCTTTCTGAAACATATAACACTAAAACTCTTGTTTTCTCCCTGAACTTATTTTTCCTATGTTCTTTCCTAGCTCACTCTAACTAGAGAAGTTCAGGTTTCTTTTTTGGCAGAACACTGGTGCATTGACCTATCTGGTAGATTAATATTGTCACATGAACATTTGAATTCAAAGACTTCTAAATCTTTTTGGTTTTATTCCAACTGGGGCAAGGAACACCATAGACATGGCATCTACAGTCCCACTCTTGGCAAAGAACAGCTGACATTATGATCAAGTGTTATTAATGCTGTTCCTCAGTAATGCCTCTAACTTCAGACACCTTTAGATGACCTCAGTTGATATAAAGGCATCTACTGGAGGTTATTCAAAGCCTGGGGAAGCAGCCTCTGCACTCAAGTGTCTGACACTGTAAGTCTAGTACCTAATTCAGCAAAGTGCAGCTGCATGCATGTCACAGAAGTTACTGACATAAAGCAAGTATTTAGGTAATATATTCTACAGCTTGAGTTGTTTGCCCCAGAAGGAGAGTCTGTCCAGAGGAGGAAGGAAAGAAGTTTTAATGCAGTATCTGGGAAAGATGATACTGTGAAAACTACAATGACAGGTTCCACAGGGGACAAAATTGCTACATGGCACCCAGAATGTGTACACTGTCCTTGCACAGTTTATGAAGCTGTAGCTTGTGTGCACTGTTCCCATCTAAACTGGAGTGTCTTATGCAGTCTGAAACATTGTGCATTTATACCAGATGCTTACTCTGGAACTTCAGAGTCTATTTGGGGGGGGGGGGGGGGAGAAACCACACACAGAGTATGGCCTCAACTCTGATGTGACCAGGCATCTCAAACATTACCCTAAGTTCATTCTAGGAAAAACAAGACATGATTGAGTCTGGATTTGATCTTGGCCTCTTGAAGGACAAGATATTTTTACTATCACCTATATGAGCAAAAAGGAAGGAAACTATCAGATGTGTTACTCCTATTGGGTGTTGCAGTGTTCTTGATACTTTATATATTTGATTTTACATGACAGAACATATACTATAATGAGCCACAAGGGAAACTATTTAAATCTACACAAAGTTACTGCATTTATCTACTTGATTGATCCTATTTAGATATGGATTCTGTTTTAATTTTAATACCAAGTTATCTAATATAGTAGACACTTATTTTAGATGGCTGTATTATCAATGTATCAACTCAGCCTGATGCTAGGCACTCTGCCTGGAATGGTGCTCCGATCAGAACAGCATGATCCAGAGGTGGAAGCATCTGACCTCTTATGGTAGCCAGAAAACCATCTGTTTGACCAAGTGTAAAGCACAATCCAGCCTTCTCTGACAACTCAACTGCTGTGAAAGAGCTGGGCACAGGAGAAATACTAGTTTATGCAAATTCTGTATCCCCTCCACCAAAAAAAAAATTCTGTGGTGAACACTAGTGTCACAACTTGCCTTAAGTGCTGAGAGGCCTGGCAGAGCGCATCTGCACAGTGAGGTACATTAGCCTGCACTGTGCTCATAGCTGAGCTGCTTGTTGCATCTTGCCAAGTGATTCAGGCATCTCTGAAGAGCACCATTCTCTCTATGCCTACGTACATTTAGAGTTTACCTTTCCCTTTCTTTCTCTGCAGACCAAGAATTTTCCATGGGTCAGGCAGTACAAATGCTACTTCCACTGTCCATCTAATCTTGATGTTGGCTCTTTTATACAGTAGCACTTATCCCCTCCTAACTCCTCCACACACCCTTGAATTTTTGTGCTAAAATCTCCCATGTTTTGTCAGCTCCTACGAAGAAATCCAGAGCGGCGTCTTGGAGCTGGAGAGAAAGATGCTGAGGATGTGAAAAAGCACCACTTCTTCCGGGTGCGTACAAGCTAATATTGTTTCTAAGGTCATTAAAGAACAGACAGGAAACTAAACCAGTTGATTTATTTTACAGCTAATAGATTGGAATGCTTTACTGGCCAAGAAAGTGAAACCTCCTTTTGTACCCACCATTAGAGGAAGAGAAGATGTCAGTAATTTTGATGATGAATTTACCTCTGAAGCACCTATCCTCACTCCACCCCGGGAACCAAGGATACTTTCAGAAGAAGAGCAGGAAATGTTCAGAGATTTTGATTACATTGCTGATTGGTGTTAACTTCTAGACACTGTGAAATCCTAGCTGACTGGCTCACAAGAATGCCTCTCAGAAGAATACCAACCCTTCAATTGCTCTCTGTGCCACCTGTAGCTTCTGTTTTTAAATTACATGAAGATCATTTTAAGTACTGTTTTAACACTCTTGTGAAGAGTGGCCTCTTTGTATATTTTTTTTTATCTGAGCACTGGAAAGTAGTTCTATGGAGTTCCTAAGCTGAGTTGATGAATCCAGGCCATATAAAGCTCCCACACATGGGCACACTTGGATCTGTACTGTTTCTCTTAATCTTCTACAGCAGATACCTTTTTTAATACCTGCCTTAAGTGGGAAAAGCAGACTTTGAGCTAGGTAATCATTTAACTCTACTCAGCCACATTAAAATGGAAGTTTGGGATACTGGTGATAGTCACACAGAACATGGTTCTATCTGGAGAAGGCAAATGATGTCCAATAAATATTGTGCAGTCTATAAAACTACACATTTTTATGTATACCTTCATCTTGTGTTCTTAAAAGAATGGTAAACAAGAACAGATGCCTTGTTTTGTAAATTTTCTTTGGTATTTATTAGGAAATGTTAAATGCCTTGCTTTTGAGATAACATTGTAAGTGCTTCCATTAAAAAACAAAAGAAAAACCCAGAAAGATCCAGGAAGTCTACCAAAGCCAGTTGCCAAACAGTTTTGCCTTTAAGTGTTTTAAGCATGGCTTAGGAAACCCTGGTTGAGATGAAGAATGTGACAAAGATGTCTGCTCAGTCTTAACCACAAGGAGCAAAGAATATGCATTCCCCAAGTCCATCCACCTCTAGACTCCTGAACGTCATGCCTTTTCCACCCACCGCGGACAGATAAGTTAACCATTCTGTATTTAACCACCTTGATCATCCTGTATCTGCTGTACAATATCATATCATTTTTAGAAAACATAAGGATTTTCAATGTATACATGCTGTGAACATGTATATTTGGAAGCTGTAATGTATTCTTATGTCCAGGCAAGTAATTTAATTATACCACTTCATTAACTTTGCACAGTGGTCACGTGAACAACACAGAACTCTAATGGGAGAAACAATATCTGTGCACATGTTAGGCCACTGACTTCCACAACAGATTGGCAGTTACTGAGGGTATAAAAGCAATATGTTGTAACAGAATGTATAAATATTTTTGATAAAACAGTGTATATTTTATAAACCTCTTAACGCTAAGAGCTGTACCTCAAAAGTTGAAAAATAATTTAGACCAGACACTGTGTGTACTTGTAAACCAAGACCTATTTTTAGCACCTGGTGTTCTGTGGGCAAGCACTAATTCTTGGAAAATAAATTTCCAATGTTTTCCGTAGCTCTAGCAACATTCAGAGCTGATTGTGTATTTGATCTCACAGGTTCTTCCTAACCAAGAGTTTCTGTTCATGGGCTAAGACAGTGAGAGTCAGCACTCAAAAATGAATTCAAAACTTATCATTCAAAGAAGAAACAAATCATTGTTTAAGCTGAGCATGCACCATTAAGGTGTTCATTTAAAATCACAAAGTTGGACAGACCTGCAGGGTCAAGTAGGGAGGAGGCTGAGGGCAAAAAATGGGTTAATAGTTTTAAATAAGGCTTCTCCTGTCCCTGACCAGGCAAGGCATCTTTACCAAAACTCTATCAATCATGTTTGGCTGAGTGAGTAAATGCTTCAGCACTACTTGTTTCAACATACTAATTAGTAAGAAATTAGGTTCCTGTTTCTAGCTGAAACTAAACACTAAATACTTTTGAGGTACAGTCAGCTTACCCTTTTTTGGTTCCCAAATATATATATGAGCATCTAACAGGGTGCTTCTTAGCATTTATGAAAACACCCTGAGAAATACCTTTTTGTAACTACATCCTGTACAGAATTTTTTTTTAAATCTAAGTAAATCACTAAAAAAATTAGAGGGCAGGGTATGTTCACCCAGTTAAGCTGAAATAAAGCACTAATTTTATCTCTGTAGTTTATTTTTAGGCAGATTAAGATTTTAAACTCTAGATTGTAAATATATTTTGCTATACTTTATCTGTATGTGGCTGCTCAAGCACTTTGTAAGGAAATTAGGATATTTTAGAATGGTACACTATGCATTAAAATGAAACGTGCCTTTAACAATGTCATTCTAAGTGTTTTGCAGTCATTAATATCACAAATTAAAGTTTTAAATAGAGTAATTTGTAAATTGTGTCCCAAACATGGTTTTGCTGTCTCTTGAAGTGATTTGTCATGTTTTCTCCACAGGTAACTTCAGAAAAGAACTTGCAATCACAAGGGGACGTACAGAAAACCAGTCTTTTAGCGGTAGTTTAGTGTATTCCCATTCATTATCTTTTTTAGTCTGCATAAATAATTAACTCTGAACATACCTTCTTTGGAGAGTTGAAAGGAAAGTAGTCTCCTCTTGTTTGGGGGAGCAGTCCTCCTGCGATGAGCAGAACAAGCCTGCGACTATTAACATGTGGCCAGCGTGAATCAGGATTCTCCTTCCCAGGCTGCCTGTCAGGGCAGGGGGTGACAGCAGCCACCCCCTCCCTGGGGTATTGCTCCAGTATCGTCCCTTTCACCCCTTACACAGGAACGATCTGTAAACCAAAACCCACACAGAAACCACAACTATCTTGTTCTTTAAGCAGAAAATGAAGCTTTCTTTTCTGAGTGCCTTTAAGAAAATAAACCTTTACCCACAAGTCTTAAAACAAACGACTATTTCACAGGACGCCATTGCCTAGAGATCTCTAGCTTTAACACTAACAAAAAAATCATTCAGGAAATGGCTAGATCCAAATGAAGATCCAGGCATGTTTTAAATACCTAGTCTAAACTGCAATTAAACTAACACAGAAAGCAACTTAACACGCCTTCATTGCCTGTGTTGAATGCAAGCCTTCAGCGCTTCCACCGTCTGGCCCAGTTTCCCCTGGACATTAACAGCTGCCCCCAGGTAGTGACTTCTGTGCACACAGTAACAGGGCAGGCAGAGCCCCCAGAGCTATGAACGCTGTAGCTGCAGCCACCCTTCTTGCTCAGGCTCTGGACACTGCTAGCTCTGCAGTCTTTGCTACAACTTAGTTCCCATAACACAGTAAGAAGCCACAAAGCTACCAGGCTGTGGGCTGACAGTTGGAGCGAGGGCTCCTCTTCAGTGAAAGACGCTCCCAACACCAGGCTGTCGAGGGGTCATGCCTCCTCCCACTAGCAGCACACCACCAAGCTCAGAAGCGCAGATGACATCTTTTGGAAACTGCCAGAAATGCCCTCATTGCTCCACCTATATCATGGTACAGTGGCTCTTCTGTCCATCCTACCCCACTCCTCCCAACTATCCCTTTTACTTGATACTTTTATTTCAAAAACCAAAAAAAGCACCTTCAGCAGTCAAGTCACTTGCATTTGCAGATTATGGTTCTAGCACATACAAAGCTGTTCTGCACTGAACAACATTCAAATGACACTGTTTAAACCAATTTGAGGGTGGTGGTTGGGTGGTGTACTCAGCACACACATGAGACATCTCTGGATCCCCAAGAACTGGCTACATTTGCTGTGCTGAAAAGGCAATGTTACTTTGACTTTAACTACTCTACTACGCCTAACTACTTAACTACTTCTAATTTAGTGGAAGATGATCTGGCCTGGCCCTGCCCCAAATAGCAAAAGGGAAGAAGCAACACAGCACAGATGCCCGTTCTCCATCTATCAAGTCACCACTTAGAGCCGACTGGCTCCTTGCTACACCTCATCTGGAGACAACCGCTACCAGGACAGGTTGTCCTCCAAATTGCACTGCAACCAGGCTCAAGCTTTTGCAAGCAGAGACATTTGCACAGAGCAACACCTGCAAGTACCAGAGAGTTAAACCTTTGTGTCTACCACCATTCCAGCTTGCAGCACCACAGTCAAATCCCTCTCAAAGGCAAGAAACACTTCTGATCTAAAAAAGAGAAGAAAAAAAAGGCAGGCACCTAGGACATACAATAGCTTACTGCAGGTATGTGCATAAAGTTCAAGCTCAACAAAAACAGATACACTTCTCCCTAATGGCTTTTAAGGGGATTTAGGATCCCAAACATCATTTTCAGAGGAAACAATCTGCTTTTACAAGGAGCTATGACTAATTCCCAGACCAAAATTACCTTTAATTGGTTGGAGCTGTCAGATTTGTAACTTAATAATGGTCACTACTGGACCAAAATTGTTCTTCTCTTCTGTTGGTATAGCATACAGCCTTCATCATTTCTCTTTGCTTTCTGCAGCCTCCAACTGCTGCCAAGTAAAAGCATCCCCTCCCTTTCACCAACAGCTGCAACATTAGCACATTCGCCCCTTCACAGAGCATGGGGGCACTTCCCAATTGCAACAGCTACAGCAGTGCACCTGTGAGACACCACAGGCTCCTCTGCAGTGCAAGGGCCTTCTTCCCCGCTCCCTGCAGCCCTCGCTGAGGACAGCTGCCGTACCAAGCACAGCTACAGGCACGCGTGCACACCGCCACGTGCTGAGTGCTATTCCAGCCAGGTAGGAGTAGAGCCCATTCCTGAATGAGAACCTTCTACAAGAGAAGACATTTCTTGGCTTCAATAAAGCAAATTCACTAAAAACAATCATAACAGACCACAAAAGCATTCAAAGTTGTATCGCTTTTTTTTTTTCCCTATAATGCTTTATGTTACCTGGCCCGCTCAGGCCAGGAGTGGACAGCCCCTCTGAGTGTATTCCTAGCTCTGCCTCTCTGGGCTGTGCAGTTAATGCTTCTCCGCACCGAGGGAGGGACAGGAACTGCTTGCAGAATTGCAGGAAGAGGCAAGGTCATGCAAAGCTCCGCGCAGCAGGACGGCGCATCCCTGCCCCTCTCTGCTGCTCTCCAGAACTTTGTAAAACTCTTTTCAAGCTTCAAGGCAGACAGTGCTGCATGTCACAATTTCAAACTGCAAACACTCCCCGCTCAGATATCAAGTGCTGATCCATAAGGCCTGAAAACATTTAAAACAAGAACATTATCATAAATGTAAGTTTTCAGCCATTTTTAACCTGCACATAGTTTTAATGAGCTGATCTATGCTGAAAAGTAGTACACGTACTGTATGAGGACTTTCACCTTTGCATTTCCCGCCTGTAACAGCACATTAGAGGTAGGGCACTCCCTTTCTATTCAAAACATCATGCCTGCTCCCACAAGGGAACTGCTTAAAGCAAGGCAGGCAAAGCCCAGTTAGCAGAAACTGGTGTAGGATATTAAAATATAGGGAAATGCATGACATTAGAATATAATCCCTCTAAACTACCAGGAATGTAACCTTTAACTTCTATGCCAGAATTATTTTTCAGGACTGCAACCAACAGCTTCAGTGGTATAACAGAACTGCACAGCCTTTTGTCTTTTGTTTAAAGGAAAAAAGAAAAAACAAAAACAACATTGCACTGCCACATTTCAATAGTCTTCACAGGCAGAAGAGGATTAAAACTGAAGCAGCCAGAACCTGGTCAGGCTACTGACAACTAGTACTGTTAGCACTGGATACAAAGCCTTCTCTCTGGCTGGCTTAGGACCAGACGCACAGCAAGCTGACCCCTCAGCTGCTCATTTTGGTAACTAAACTGCATCTTGCACCTGTGACGCAAAATTAGCTCAGGAACCAGAGGACTCCTGGTTAAATACATTTGCTGCTCTGCACACAAAGGGACACTGTCAGAAGGCATCTAGTTTTCAAAGCTATTAGTTTGGGGAGGGCTGAACAACTTCTGGCTTTCACTCCTCAGCACCTGGTGCACCATTTCAAAACACACATGCGCTCATTTACAACACAACAGTGTCGAGAGCTCAGCCGCTGGCCAACCAGGCTGCAGGGTGCAATGACAAGTCAGAACATTTCACAGCAATATTTGGAATATTTTTATCTTCCTTTGTACAGTACCAAATATCACAAAGCTGTCAGGAATTCAATTAAAGTAACAGTCCTTGTGTTTATGTTTAGCTGCTTTGTCATTGCATCAAATTCACAGAAGCAAAAGCACAGAGACATCAGTGAAGATCAAGGAGACTGTGCCAAAGATGTGACTAATCTTTTCGTAACAAGTTCAGAGATCTTCAGGAGCAGTTGTGCTTTTCATCGACTGTTTGCATTCTGGGTTAAGTCTTCCATACTGTAAATTGCAGCTAACTACAAATATTAAAGGCACACTAGAGATTAAAAGTTGCCAAGAAAGTGCACATTTAAGTATCCTTGTGACTAAGTCCGTAAGTATGAAGCTAACTCTACCATTCCATCAGACCGCATTCCAGTTCTCGGCATGTGGAACAGTATGTGCATGTCAGGCTGTAGTGATATTCACAAGACGGTTAGTGTTTTTGGAAAACAGTTTATTCAGGAATTACATAATAATTTCAATTTTCCAAAATACATTTTACTAGATCCCTACAAAAGAAATCTAATAAGTACAACAATATGAAATTAAGCTCGTTGCAACAGTCATTAAATATTTACTTCCACTAATATATACATACAAAATGCCACACAATGAGTTTGTTTACCCCTGGAATGTGTGCTGCGTTCCAGCAGTTATGCTTGGTCTCCGTATCCTCCAGTTCCACAACATGAAGACTCAATATTAACACTTTGTACATCCTTTATTATAGGCAAAAATCAAAAGTTTTTTTTTTTTTTTTTAACAGAAATTATAAGCAACCCTCCAAAATTTCACAGCTGTGGTAGTTTGTCTACTGGGGTATCAAATTTGAAGTCTGCTGGGAAGAGATCTGGAGCTCGAGGATAGATCAGCCTGTAAGACTGTCTGATTGTAACATCAGCCACACCAGCAATATCGCCAATTTCTAAGACAAAAAGCAGACAAATAGGATTACTGTTTTTTCTATTGCCATTTGTGTTGAAGAAAACAGCAAGCATAATTTAATCAAGAAGTGCTATACATATAGCTACTTTCATAACTCACCCAAAAGCCTGGAAAAAATTGTACAACAATAGTGACTAATATTTTGCACAGAATTCACAAAGTTGGTCTTTTCACATGCCATAATTCAACATGTGCTATCCATCTTGGATTAAAATCAGTTTCAAATTGACAGAGGGCCAAGAGTGCGAAAGTCATTAAAAAACCATCTACTGCAAAGTCTTCATATATCCAACAATATTCTAATAAATCACTGTCAGCATCAAGCTCTTGATTTTTGTACTTTAATTAAAGGCAAGCAAAAACAGCAGAAAGCCTAGGCAAAAAATAACACCTTCAACCAAACATGAAATGCAGCTAACTTAAAACACAAAGACAAATACTCCAGCAGAGAAGTATAGAGCGAGCTAGCGTTTAATAAGCAAAGGAAATGCTTGTTTGAGATACGCGGGAACTTAGTTTATCCAAGATTTAACTGAAGTTGGAATTGCAAGTCTTGAAATGCACAGGAGCCTTCAGCATCGTCTGTGGACACTGAAGGAGTAACAAGGGCCTATATATATCAGTGACAGGCAGTTGTCTTTTTTTGTTTTAACAAAGACTCTTAGGAGATGCAATCAAATAGCTCAAGGTGAGCAAGGATGAAGGCACAGCACTACCTGGGCTCTTAGATCACTCACAATCCCAGGAAACTGCCAACATGATGAAAGCACCAAAGACAGCATAAGCAATGCTTAGTGCAGAGCAAAGCATCGTAACCCAACGGAGAGAAAAGACTATTCTTTACCCAAAAGTAGCTCTCCACTAAGAAGCTGCTAGATTTTATAGTTTTGTTTGTTTTAAAAAACATATGTCTGATCTGAACTGGCCCAGAGATATATCAACCAAGCTTTGATAATCAGCTGCCAGCATTTTGATCCATTCGTCACACCAAGTTCTCATCAAAAACGCTCAGCCTTACTTCCCCTTCTCTTGACCCCCTAAAAGCTGTTCCAGGCTATTCTGATGCTCTAACACAGCCTCGACTCTCTCACTGGCCTTCTAATGACTACCCTAACGGGGGGAAAAAATGTCAAAGGTGATTACAGCCAAGGCTACTGTCCCACCAACCTTCCCTCTTCATCACAGGCTTGAGAGAAGACAAGGGATATATACTAATGCAGATAATCATTCTGGCAGCCAGGAATTAAGTTAGAGTGTAAACTAAAGCCAATAATACTAGCTACAACTGCCACCATGTTTGTACTTTGAGTATTTTAGAGCAGGAGAAAGTATGCACGCAAATGCTAGCATAGGTCAAGTTAAAATTAGAGCTATGCATGCAGACAAGCACATTTCATTTAAACACCAAAGTACTTGTGCCAGAAGAAAATGAACTAGCTTTACAAGGATATAGCTAATTATTCAATTTGTAATGGGGGGGTTATCTGTCCTGATGCGATCCATGCTACATCCCACTAAAATGGTAATGTATCACTACCTCTGCAGACTTCATCCAAGTTTTACAGTAAATTTGAATTCTCTTTCAAGAAAGAAGATATTTAAAAAAAAGTCAAGTTTTACCTTTTTGTGTCCTTTTCTCTGCAGAGGCTTGTGATGCCATGTAAATAGCTGCAGCTGCTACAGAGATAGGGCTCCTCCCAGGAACTAAATCTAATTCCACAGCTTTACGGGCAATGTGTGTTGCTGCCATCTGTACTTGTTTAGGAAGACCCAGATTTGAACAGAATCTTGACATGAAGTCTCCAGTTGTAATCAGATCAACACTGGTTTCAAGAGCTTTCAAAATAAGTTTAAAACACCGGCCTATTTCCTTCTTTGAAATCCTGGACACTGCACATATTTCTAAACAAAGAGGAAAAATTAAACTGTAGGCTTGACAGCATTTGTTCTCCCGCCATAAGCAAATCCAATTCACCATGTATTTTAACACCACAAAGCAGGTCAATGTCATGAAAGCCACCACCACCAAATAACAAGCTTTGCACAGTTGTGAAATTTCAAAATCACTTAAGTCAGTGCAAGATGTTCCATAAGCAGCTAATACATACAGCTTGCTTAATGGGGAAGATATGCTACTCAATGCCAAAGTTGCATCCCCATCAGGAAAGATGTAAATACTTACCAGAGCTGTTGGTTCAAATTTAATTAGAACAGTCCTCATCATCTTCAGGTCTGGCAATACCTTTTAAATTCCACCAATACTTAGAATGAATCTTGAATGGTAATCATCATAATGTATTATCACCAAAAAAATCCACGAGCCAAGAGCCTACCCCACTTGATGAATTAAACAAGTTTTTTTACCTTTCAAAGGTGGGCTATAGCTGAGAACAACCAATTCAGCAAAAAGTCCAGGAATAAGAGACAACCAACATCCTACAGTAATAGTATCTAGATATTTATTTTACTTTATAGTAAAACTGACTCTGTATCACTGAAAGCTTACCTTTAAATGTTCTTGGAACACCCTCTTGCCTACAGGCTATGTAGAGACAAGCAGAAGCAATAGCATCATTACTCCTTCCCTTCAGGCTCTTTTGCTCATACACTTGCTTGAATAAATTATTTGTTCGATCCTTCAAAGCAAGAAGACTAAATTTAATTAACTCTAGGCCATTTAATTAGCAGCAATATCAAAAATTCATGTGCTCATTATATTATGCTAACTAAGTCAATGCCAGAACAATTTAAGGAAAGGAGACATGAACTTACAACTATATTTCTAGGGAGGTTGATTCTGTCTGCCATGTTCGTAATTTCTTTAAAAGCATTCATCATTGCACGATCAGAGCTACTCATAGTTCTGCGATTCTGGTACTTTGAATTTCCAAATTCATCAAAACTTGCTGCACCTGTGCCCTGAAAGGAAAGATTTTATTGTCAGTAAAACACAAGCAACTTCCTCATTACAAACACCTTCTAGCTTTAAAAACCCTAATTCAAAGCTTTAGGCTAGAACAGTTACGCAAATATACATGACTGAAGTAAATCACACGATCAAGCATTGTTCCAAATGTCATGTTCTATACGTCACAAAAGTCTGTCCAAAAAAAAAACACTGTCTAAAATTGAGAACTGATTTCCAAGGAGCACAGAGATTATCCAAGGATTTTTCTTCCCTAAAGTAACAGTAATTTAGAGAATAAAATATGAATAACATGTAGGCAAGGTGTCTTGATACTCCTGTTACCACTGCTGAGGCCCAAGATTAAGTTTTATGCAGCCTGTATGTCATTTGGGCTGCATCTGCACTCCCTCTGGCAGACCACCGATTCAAAAAAATAAAGTTTTATGGCCAACTAGAGACCAGTTGTTGTAATGATAACTTAAATATGGAAATGAAGGCATGGACAAAGAAAGTACCCAATTCAATGACCTGTCCAAATCTAATTTGATGCTCTGCCTTCCATAAGTGGCAAGTCCTAGTTGTTACAACACGCAAAAAGCTGTACATTCTGTGTATAAAAGGAAACCAAGTACCTCTCAAAAGAAAAGCCTGAGGCCTTAGGAAAAATAAGATCCAACACTTCAGCCCGGCAACTTCGACACAAACTTCCAACGTACATTTTTTGCAGCTCACAATTGATAGTGCAACTGCATGGTTTTGTTAAATATGCCAATCTCGACTAAACTAAGGGGAGTTAAAATGTTTAGCCTTCAATTAGCTATCACGCTGAAACATGCCTTTGACAAATAATGTTGGATCAGATTAGTGATAGCTCATAATCAGGAGACCATCACCTGTAAGTTCAACATAAGTTGTGGGCATTGCTCTTCTGAAGTCATTATGCATTTGCCCTCACGATGTATGGGGTTGTGAGAGTTCTCTCAAGTGAAGAGGAGCTTCTTCACAGCAACTCCAAATTGAGTAGAGACACAGATCATCCTGAATCGGCATGCATTTATTCCTTGCTGACACCTTCAAGCAATTCAGTTAGGCAGGGACATCCAACTTGCATTACTGATTGACAGATTTGGTCATTTAAACAAACTGACATGGTCACTGTAGAAACATACTACAAAACTGTTCTGTTTTGCTAAGACCAGTAAGCACAAAGCAGATCTTGATCTGTGACCAACCGCTAACATGGCTATTCACATAGCATTCTCAAGTTATACTCAGCAACGTATCAGGATGCCCATGCGTGGTACAAAGAGGGGCCAGAATACAGTGAACGTAAAGGACAGATCATACCCTGGCACCACCTCATTCCTCTCAGCCACCCAGATGGAGTCGGAGCTCTGCGTTGTTCTTTCCCAAACCATGTTCCTTGTGAATTGCCCTTCTATTTTAAAACACCCTCTAATTCTATAATCTTTCCTTAGCACACATGTACATCTAACATACATTCTTTGCCTGTCCAACACTAATACGCTCACTCCTTACTTAGACTTACTCCTTGCTCACAGGGGAGCCACCCTTCTTCATTATAGCCAAGGAAAGACTCCACTTCCCCCCAATTCAGATGGGCTCAATCAATACCTCTACTGTTGAGGGCCGCATCTGCAGCACACCCACTTTGTTTCGGCTGTGCAGTTGGGACTCGGGCACAGAACAATCTCCCACACATTTCCCTCTAGGTAAGCCCCTTGAAGTGGCCTTCTACAACAGATGTTCGATCTCAAGACTGTTCTGGGCTTTTTCTACTCTTTCAACTGCACGGAAGTTTGAAGGAACCACCCAGAAATAAACCTGGCATCAACACAGCAGAGCGCTGCACTAGAGGTAACCCTGCTTCCTCAACCGAATGAGCACCTCCAGCTATTCGAAGCTTTCCAGTAAGGTTTAGAAGTAAGCAACAAACAAGAATCAAGCACAACAGACTTCAGGCCACAAAACGCATTACAAACAAATGCCTGCAACACAAGACTTAACTTTCAGATATTATGCCAGAACGACATTCCTTGGCCCAAGAAATACACAAGTTATGCACAGGTCTCAGGCCAGAAGGCTCCCTCCTGGACACCACTATGCCCCTGTTCCCTGCAATGCATTTTCTCATGTGCACCACAGCCTCCCAGATTAATGCCATAGACAAACACCTACAGGAACTGCATTTGCTCAAAACATTGCAGATGTCAAGGGAGTGACCACAAACAAAGGCCTACCATTTCTGACAGCAAGTCCACTGTCCCACTGTTTATGCAGGCCTCATGACCTTTCTGGTCCTCTACCAGAAATCACTGCTTTCCTTCCAGGGCTATCAGGCATTCCTCTTCATCTCAGAGGCTTTCTCCGGTCCACTATGCAGCACCTGAAGGATATTTTGTAATGGTTCTCCTTAAAACCTTCTTCTTTTTCTTCTTCAAAAAAAACTTTCCTGCCAGTACTTATGGTTACCTTTTCCTCTGAATGTTTGCTTATGTATATTCAAGCTAGAGGTATAGCTATAAGCAAGTAGCATTAGCCAGATGATTTTACCTTAGCATTATCTATTCAAGCACTCTGCAAGAGCCATCCCGATACACAGCTCACAACTATAAAAGGGTTGGAAAATACTCCTCCATCTCAACTGCTTAAATAAACCACAGCAATCCTCCCTGCACTTGCTATTTAAATGTCATCTACTCTTTCCTTCTACTGAGGCCTTCAACTAATTGAGGGACAATACTTGCTAGCTTCAGCCCTTGACAACTATGGTAGGAGTCCCTTTCCCTATATGGAGAAACAGAACCCATAGAGTTTTAACTGAAATCCAATAGACTTTAGTAATGGTATGTCTTCTGGCTGTGGTCTTTATGAGAATCTCCATTTAACTCATATTTTGACTGCCTCAGCAAGAGAGGTGTCAAAAGCATGAGTTCCACCTGTTTGCCTTTCAAACAGCAAAAAAACTCTCATGAATTCTTTTACTGTATCATCCTGGAAGTAGCTTCAAAGATAACCAGAGTCAGAAAACACTGTCCAATAAACAGTGGTGACATCGGGAAGTGCTTGATGGAAGTTAAGTTTACAGTGCTGGCAGCAATACTTTTGTACCCCAATATATCCCCTTCAATAGCAAAAGGAAGAAGTATCATCAGCATCAGTCCGTATCACTGACTTTACACAGAATATCAAAGGAATTCCCCACAGATCAGGCAGTCTGCTTGCTTGCACAAGAAGCTCATTATACAATCTGGAGGTGACCGTGAATCCTTCTTTCTCCCTTTTCATTCATCCTTTGATATTTTTTCACTGCTTAGCAATACAGCACCTTCAGACCCAGGCCACAATCTGACAACACCCAGCTTCCTTTCAGAAGCACCTAATCAAAGGACAGGAATTCTATACCAAAGAACTACATCGCTTTCTTGTTCACCCAACCTAAATTCTCTTATAGCTGCAGTCACTATAATAAAAGAATAAACTCACACCTATGAAGAGTGACAAAATACAACTTTTCAAGCTATAGCAAAATCAAAAATTCTTTTAGATTAACCAGGAAATAGTTCTATGGATGAAGGCAGATCTATAGCCTGCTTGCTCAGTTATTTTTCTTGAATTTTACATGAGGATTTTAGAAAGAACAATGAGATTTTGGTAAACAAATCACCAATAATACCAGGCTTCCCAAGATGCCTCCAACATCATCCTCAGATCAACTGCAGCATGCAGTAGCTACTTTGAGAGAGAGACAGTTCTGTGTCAATACACTGAAGATATGCCTGAATAACACAGGCCACTTCTGCTACAGCAGGCCATGCTATTCATCCTCCTCTTTGCAGACAAATTAATCTTTCTTCCAATAGAGGCTTCTGTTACCTCAGACAGATGGGTCCCATAAGTACTAAAACCAATTAGGAATTAATCCCTTTGCATGGGCAAAACAGCCTTTCCTTCCCCCAGCAGGAAGGAGTCCTAAAGCAGTATCTCCTGGTTTCAGAGAGAAAAGCAATGACAAACCATTCTGGAAAACAGAACAGAAAATTTTCACTTCTCACTGGAAAACAAACTCCAAATGTTCCTTTATCCTCTCACTGCACCTGCTAGCCCTCTTATTTGAAATTGGGATCTGAACCTCGAGGGAAAAGGGTTAACAGCTAAAGTCACTGGCCATATAAATCCTCTCTCTAGCTGAGGTCTCTTTTGTCTTTTCTCACATGAGGTTTCTGAAAGATCTCAGAAAGTCTTCCTACTGAATCAAACTCGGTTTCCAGGTACAAATCTTGTAGTTGAACAGTACTAAAATGAGACAACTGTGGAAACCTGGAGAAGCTGTTCATTTCTCCATCTATCTATAAAGGTGCATTTCTGATATCTACTGACCAGAACAGTGACAGAAAAACCAAGTTCCGAGAACTACAACCTTTCTGGACCTATTCAGGTGTCAGTGAAATTCCAGCAACTCTTCTAAAGCACTGCTACACAGAGGTACTCAGCAATGAGGTGCTTAGCGGAGCAGTGCACAAAATTGTCTGCCTGAAGGGATTCCAAAACCCACTATAAGGCATTCCACAAGCTGCTGGGCAATGCTGCTTGGCAATGTCCAAAACACAAGCATCCATATGCTCAACCCTTTGAAGAAGGGAAGGTTACTTTTTCACCAGCTGGGCCTCAAGATTAATTGTTCATCTGGGTATTCACCAGTCATCTTCCTCTTTGAAAAACTCTTGGTTGATGAGTATGGTGTGCACTCCTCTATACACATCCATACAACTTTTTCACGTATGCCTGTTTCTTCATCCTAGCAAAGTCACTGGAACAAAACTTCTAAGAACTCCTAGTGTTCACACACCCCAAAACACAAAGGAACAGTAAGTCTTTAAGAAGTTATTTATCAATAACTGAACCTTTCATCTAAAATGAGGCAATAAACAAGTTTCTTCCTGTCCACAAGAACAGAACTGAAAATTAAGAAATCTGCAGTTGAACTTTGAAGTTTCTAAAATATTTAGATGCAGGACCATCTTCCATTAAGGTTCATGGAAAAGAGGAGGATCAGAATCATTCAAAGATGCTAACAATTCTCTAAGCATCTACCTGACTGCTGCTGGAATGGCCAATCTGTAAATTAATTGCAGAATTACCTAATTCTTTCTAGGAATTTGGGAGATTTGGGTATTTACTAAGGGATTATCCAAGCTTATCTGCATTTTTCAAAACATAAATAATGTTTCTCTTTAATAATGATAAAATACTATAGGTGTCCAATCAACGGCTGAAGACCATTTCCCTGTTTTAACATGTATGAATATCTAGAAGAGGACAAGGACATTCACTTGCAGTTGTGTATTTCCACTTTACTTTTCAGAAAACAGGCTACAATTGAATATATTGATTTGACATTGCATGTAGCTCTCTTCAGATCCCCAATTTTAACCCTACACAGAACTACCAACAAAAAAACATTAGTTCAAGCTGGACAATGAGACCTCAGAACTAGGTATCCACTATTTCACAGAATTCTTAAATACATCAAATATTAGAATGCTAAGTCAACAAGGTGGCGGGGTTTGGGTTTTTTTTTTTTTTTTTTTTTTGAAAAAGTCTGCAGCATCAACTTTTCTATTTATAGCAGTACATCAAGGGTGGCAAGTAGTCCCACAGTACTATGAACTTTCCTTTTATGAAAGATTCAGCCCTTTCCTGCCACCCCCAGAGGCAGTCACCTTTAGTTAAGTTTTATTGGAATTTAAGAGTTCAGTTTAAACAAAACTTCTATGTAAATACATTCTTTGCATAGCTTACCTACAGACACACAAATATGTACTTAAAAATGGTCAAACTTAGTAGGATTTAGTATTTTAAATGTTACCTTGCCGATCATTGTACTCAAGTCGCCATCGCTCAACAAAGGATTCTGGGTATCCCCAACTCGAGATGGGTCTTTTGTTGCTTTGTCATTGCTGAAAGTTCTCCACTCTGACCCTACGTCTATGACCCGGTCACCTGAGTTCACAGAAAGCAACAGTCTGCATTAATGTAACATTTTGAAGTATTTCACAAACATCAAACTACATATCAGAGCTCTGCATTAAAAGTAGGCAATGTGTTGGCATCTGCAAACACAACAGGTACTTGCACGGTAATGCACTGATGTTTTTACCAGATAAAATACAATGCAGTGGAAAAACATATGCAACTGGAGCTGCTGGGAGAATATAAATAATTGAAGAAATGTATCCAGAACACAAAGAGTTACTGTTCTTATTCTTAAACAGTATCATGGAATCTTCAACACACAAAAGGAATCAAAACCTTGATTTCAAGCTGGAGGTCACTGCTGCCTACGGACATTCTCAGAGCTTAGACAAATGAGCAAGTTATTGTAACTTAACAAGTTACCTCACATTTGCCATGGGTTAGAAGTGCACATGTGAATTATCTATCATGCACAAGCTCATTAAGCTGTAGTAAATCACTCATGTGCACGAGCTCCAGGTCCTTAGTACTCTAAAATGAATATGTCACCTTATAACCTACCTTACTGCACTTTGCTGCTCAATTTCTGCTCCTGAAGGGAGTTCTGACCCTGCCCAGCTCCACTTCATTTATGATGCTTGACAGTATTAACACATATGTATATACAACTCTTGCTTCTTAAACTCAGTCTGCTCCACTATACCCAGAAGAGCTTAAATATAAATTCAGAGAGTAAGCAAGGAGAGAAAAAAGAAAAAAAGAAAAATAAAAGAAAGGGAACCCACATTCTCTGAATGAACTAACTTCCCTGGCAGAATCCCCCTCTCATACTCACCTAAGCATTTGTTGCAAGAACTTTCAGATTGAGAAATACCCCTGTTATAGAGGCAGGCAAAAACCCTACAGTAATCACAACGATACCAGCGTGAAGGGGGAAACACAAAAAACACACTGTGGCCAGTATAGCTCATTCTATTCACAGATCTGGTAAAGCTGCTTCCCAGAGGTGTGCTGCCTCCAGAGAAGCACTACAAAATCAAAGAAAATACATGTAGAGAAAAAGCACAAAAAGAAAACAAATTGTTTTAATTTTTAGCAGTCCAGCAATTTACATCTGTGTAGGATATCAGAAGAAACTTCAATATAATTGCCACCTTTACTTTGCTAAACGTGAGAAAAGATTCACTACCTTCATTAACGTTTAACTGAGTTGTGAAGGGAATGTCTGCAAAAAACAAGTAGTACTGAGTGCATGAAAAATTGCTGGTATGGAAGTCTGCTTCATATAAAACCACAGAGGCCAATTTAACCTGATGAAAACACGAGCAACAGAGTAAAAACAACGATATTAGTATCACAAGATACAAAGCTGGAGAAAATACAGGAGCAGAGTGGTGCAACTGCACAGTTACTCTCAAAATAAAACCTAATCTGAATGAGAAACTTTGCTCTTAACATAAGATTATGCAGAAAATATGCTTGAATTTGAAAGTGTACAGGAGCATAATAAATCACCACAACCTAAACAGTATAAACCTAGGTTGGAGGTGTTCTCGCCAATACTTGTCAGTCATACATGTTTACAGCTATGCTTCACCTTAGGATTTTACTGATTTGACAAAAACAAGAGGGAAAAAAACTCAATCAAAAACTAGAAGCTTAAGAATACAGCAGAGTTTAAAGAAAAAAAAAGACCAAACACCCCCCAAAAACAGAGATCCACTGTTTCCGCTACACAGGTCTCCCCCTTGCAAGCCTAAATTAGCAGACAAGGACGCTTCTCTGGCTCTGGACTCTCTGTAAATACTTGATTAAGTAATACTCCTTCTATGGCCCAGCAGTAACTTTACTTTAAGACAACCCCCCAATACTGTTTACTGCATCTAAAAAAAGCAAAATGTACTTAAAATTCTGGCATGGTATAAATAGAACACTGAGTACAGGGCAATGATGTAATATTTTTTCCACACAAGTGGGAATGACCTAAATGACTCACTCGGGGATCTGCCTCTTGTGAGTTATGAACCGTTCCTGCTCTAACAAAAAAGTGTTATATCACTGCCTTCTTTGGCAAACACATTACAAACAAGGATTGAGACTACTATTTCAACAGAGTGAGAAAAGATTAAGTAGAACAAATCACTGATTATAAAACATTTGTGTAATTAAGATGCAATATGCAAATACTTTCACTTTGCCAAGAAATCTGCTATTGCAGAAATAGAGTTTTCCTGCATACTCCCAGTGTTTTAATTAAATATACCAGTCCTAAGTAGTACACTCCATGTTTCAAAAGGCTGCTATAAGAGAAGCGTGACGCAAGCTAGAAGTTTTAATGAAAATGGAACAAATAGGTCAATAAGGGTTTCTATTGATGGAAAACAAGTATGTAACTACAAGAAGGTAATTATCCCACTCCATACACAAATAAATATGGCCTTTATTATTTTAAACTTTTCAAAATACAAAAGAACTTCAGAACTGTGATGTTAGTTTAGAGACAAGCAATTAACATCTACCCTTGAATAAGTGATAAAAACAAAAACCTTAGAATACTAAAGTCAGTCTTATAAGTAGTAGCGGAAAATATTACCACATACCAGCTTTGAAGACTGGTGGATGAGCCATCATTTCAAGCCCTGAACATGACTTCCTGGGTCATACCATACTGACTGAACTTCCTAAAGTACCTGGAAAATGGGGTCTGACTGTTAAACATCAGTTACAGAAGTTCCCAATCAGTGCTTCTCTGAAAGCTACTGTTTTCTCACATTACTATTAGACAGGTTTCAGCAACCCTATCCAGCTGTTTTGAGTGACTGCATATTCCCCTTACTATTTCCAAATTTCTTTCTGATAATCTTTTCAAGCAGAAATAAATTTCACTAGATGCTGTGCCTTTACACTCCATTTAATTTTCATCAAGCAGATAAGTTCATCCTCCCTTCCTCCTCTGAAGTACAGGGAAAAAAAAACCCTAAGTTTACAAAGCCCTAATCTTTGAAAAACCCCATCACCAGACTGATATCATGAAGCATGGTCCTGAACATATGAGCTTTTTCTCCACTGTCACATTTCATTTCATTTTGTAAACAGTTCTTCCAGTGTACAGTTATTCTTAAAACAGTCTAATTGACTTTAACACTGTGAGCCTAAAGGAGATACAGTGAACTTCACTGGACTCCCATTACCCATGAACTAAAAAGTTCCTTTAGTAAAATGTTTCTGTTATTCAGAGCAGAAAACCTCAGACCAAGATTTGCTTTTCTTCACAACCAAGCCAAATGGAGAAGAGCAAGAACTACAGAAATGCAACATTAAACTTAGGTACATATCAAACATTAAAGTATCATTTTGAACAACTTTTAAAAATCAGCTTAAGATGTCCACACACATCACAAATCACATATTTCTGTTTTCCTCAGAAAAATGGAAAGTTATTTCTCACAGGAAAATATTTTCACTGGAAGATAATTCTGAAATTGCAATTACGTTTTTAGAGAAATAACATCGGCTATTTTAGTGTTGCACTCCACTCGCAATGACTCACACATATTTTGTTCTCCATTTGCTTTTTATATTGTCTGTAATATGAAGGTAGCACAGCTGTAAACTGAAGATGTTTAATGAAAAGTAAGATCAAATTCAAGCCTCAATGTCATTTACTTGCCACGTTCAATCTTGAAACAGTTCCATGAGAAAGTATCGTGAAATGTCTTAAGCCATTTTCAGAGAAGCTATAATGTTAGCTATACTTTGTATCCAGCTCCACATCTTACTGACTACTATTTTAATCCTGAAATACATACAGCATTAAAGTTTATTTGCACTTCAGAGTACCAAATACCTATTGTTTCTACAGAAAGTTTTTGTTTCATTCTTATAGTTAAGGGATCTGCTGCCATCTAGTGAGCACAGACCTGTTTTAATTAAAATTTTACAATAACAAATTAAAAAAATACAGAATTAAAATTCATTTCAGTCAATTCGTTATTATCCAGAGTAATGAGGTGCTGAGACAAAACACAATAATCAAATGTCTAAACAGCAGAATACAAGCTGAAGAGAATAGGGAAGAAATGTAACAGCAAAGCGCCAGGCTGAACTGCCCAGCTGTTCGTTTCACACGTCCCAATGCACAGAAAAGACTCATTCCCTTGGGCGCAGCTCCAAATACTCCAAAAGCCACCACCACGCTAGCAAGTTTTCTTTGAATTATAGGAAACAATGCAGTAGCAGCAGCTATCACCTTCTTCCAGATCCATGGGTATTGTTCTCCCTCTTGGTGCCTAAAGTTGCTCCTCTGCTCACATCTGGAAGAGTCCAGGGTTGAACCCAAAAAAGCACGGACAGAGCCAGGCACAGGCATGTCACTGGATGGAGCTCGCCTACGCCAGCCTCCCCAGGGCTCCTTGCTTCAAAAACACATGGCCTGGAGATTCAAACTGCCTTCTGGGACCAGCTGAGTCTAACAAATATTATTGCCTCATGCTCTGCACAAGTCAGGCTGTTAAATGGAAGAAGAAAAACTAAACACTACCCACTGCAGGCTGATCTAACTTTATGGTTATAGTCATATCTGAACATCCAAAAATGTCAGAAATGATGTTTCTATGTTAGAAAACCATTTCAAACACATTCGCATTCTGTTAGGTACTGCTCCATATAGTTGTACTCAACATTTTATTTTATCCAAGTTTTCAACAAGCAAAAAAACCTCCTCCTACTGCAGCTTTTGAATTTCTAGCTAAGATAAAGTGTTTTAAAATGTGTGTGTTGGTTTTCCAATGGTTTATTCTCTGCTAACAATTTTATGGTCACGACTTTTTCTACAAAACTTCCAGTCTTTTGCAAATATCACTATTTGCAAAAAGTGGTCTTGCTTTCAATAAATTGAAAACATCATAAATACAGCATCATCACCAGCAGCAATACCAGTCTATTCATAAGTCCCACCTAAAACAGTACCACCTTTGGTTCCCAACCTAGAAGCCACCAACGGCAAAACATCCCCCACCAGAGGGACAGGAAATACCATGCCAAGAATAATGCTTATTACAAGGCCCAGTAAAAGAGGGTAGCTGCTGGAGATTCTGCTTCTAATGTACTATCAAAGACTGACTGAATGATGACAGATAGCGAAATATATGCTTCATCACTTGCAGCACCACTCAAGTTAGTGGGTAAGATGTGCTCACCAATCTTAGTTCACTTCAAAAGTCAGGAGTCCTCAGCAATCCAGATCCATGAGATGTAAAATTCACGCATTTGTGGAAACTTATTCTGTCTCTGGAAGAAGCCTTTAATACAGTCTTTGATACAGGACCAACAGACAATTCATCACTCCAAAAGAACAACAATCTGCTCTAGCAGTTCAAAGAAGTCATAAAATTCAGAAGAGAAACTTAAAAAACATCTTACTGAAGGATATTTTGACAGATGCCTTGGCTAAGCATACAGGCAGGGCTGTACTGTCTTTCCATAAACTTTTAAGAAAGTGTGCATTATTTGTAAAACAAAATTTAAGTATCATCTTTTAATTGTCTTTTCCTAGGTGCCACAGAGGAAGTAATGGTTCTGTGATGAAGAGAAAAAAGGACTCACATAAAAATAAATAACTACACCTACTGTCAATAAGAACGACTATTTGAAACAGGAATAATCCATCAAAGAAAAGTAACTTGGTCACTGCATTATCACTGAAACTGGCAACCCTTCAGCAGATAACTGAGAACTGCACTACTCCAGCTTTGCTTCATCAGATCAGAACCCCAGCTGGAATAGCAAATACTACTCTACACATCAGAAGGCTCAAAATTAAATACAACTAGAAACATCTGTTTCTTGACCTCTTTGTGGATGGCCTAAGTTTTATAAAGGCAGAATTGTCAAACTTTTAATCTTATTTTTTTATTCAAGCTAGAAGAGTAAGTTTTAACATTAAGTATAATCAAGTCACTAACCCACATAAGAACAGGTAAGAGGCACTCAAGAAACAGAGAAGCTCGCTGATATCAAACAAGCTTCCTGACTCATAGAAGCTTGCCAAAGATATCAAATGCTTCATTTCCAAAGTAAAAGGTGTTTGAAATAGGCATACTTTACACTATGTTTTCACATTAAGTTTTCATAACATTAAGAACTGTATATCCCTATCTTTGACACTTTAAAACTTACAGACATCTAAAGTGTAAGCTTCCACTGTTACATGTCATTTCTGAAATGGCTAAAACTGACTTTTTTTTTTTTTTTTTAGGAAGCTGAAATAAGCTAGACTTGAAACAGATTATTTGAAATGCTGACTGAAAAGGGTTAGCAAATAGCTCTCTTCATATTTCAAGTTCTGTTTGTAAATTAAGTATCCATGAATGTTCACGCAAAAATCAACTCTATTCAATATTTCTGTAAGTATCAGCATGCTTTGTAATTAATTCTCCTATGGATGCAAAAGTTTTAGTTTCAAGGACAAACTTTATCAGACACTTTAGTGGTCTTGGACACTAAGTGGGAAAGTACTAACTTTATTTAAGGTTCTAATATACATTCATATCTAAAGCTCATTTGCCTTTTCATTTTCATTTGCCTTTTCATTTTGAGTGTTAAGAACACTCAAAGAAACAGGTAACTATGAAAATACATGCAGGTATGAAAAGATTTTTCACCATTTGGAGGAAGAAAAGTATTACAAGTACAATAGCTACAACTGCCCTCTACTGGACAGAATCTAAAAGTGCATATACAGCTCTTCACTTACATGATACTATCAACTAAAGAAAGTTTATTTTGTTTATTTCAGAAAACAAACATCTATATATAGACACAATCAATCTTATCTCCAATGACACTGAGAGCTAGAGTGATGAACTGGCCAGGAGAGCAGCAACTATGAGATCCTTTCCTAGTCCAGTTTTCTATTTTACAGAAAAAGTATTTGTGGGAAAGTTAATAAATCTTATCTATACCATATAGACCATACCTGAACTAAAGACAAGCCCTTTAGATCTCAGCTTTTAGAAACATTAGCCAATGTGACCACAAGGCGGGCAAGAGAAGGTCAGATACTGGTGAAGAGGGACACTCAAGGTTCCTAAGAGGTTAAACAGAGTGGGTTTAGTAAGGACTTACACTACAGACAGCAAGGGGAGCCCCAGGAAAGGCGCAGACGGGTCGCTGATAGGAGGCTGCTGGAGGCATGGGTCGGATGCACAGGCAGGACGCAACTCATTGTTCGTCAGAGTTCTACTAGAACTATTTCCTTATCTCAGCTGTGCTAACCTCGAGTAGCTACTGCCCAGGAAGCAGCTAGACATTGCTGACAAAACAGAATATGCATGCCTGGGCCTGATGGGAATTTGGTCAGTGCGTAGTTTCACACGCTGGGCTTGCTACTGCATACTCTGCCAGCCACTGACTCCTCGCCGGGTCTTCCACAGGTGTTCTCACTACAGCCAACACTGCTCTGAGGGAATTTTATGACAGCCTTACCTCTGACCACAAGACAAGCTAGCTACTGAACATTTTTTCCAAAATTCTTCAACTGAACACTCAGGTATACACAGGACATGGAGCAAACATCGAATATAGGTCATAATCTAACTCAAAGCTTTGACAGGTTGATTTGTACATAAGGATTCACAATACCTGAAGTAGGACTTTGCTTTTTATTTAAAGCTATCCAAGAAGATTCTATACAAGAGCCTGGTTCTCCTCTAAGCCAGACCTGTGTACCTAAGCAGACAGAGCTAACCAGTTAGCACTTAACACTTAATGAATGATGAGAATAAAATGCTCACTGCTGTGACTCCTGCACATCAACACTAGGACAACATCTAGTGAAACTACACAGAAGTTTAAAGAAAGTCTTAAATCAGAAAGGTATTCCTTCCTACCTAGTTAAGATGCTTTGGATAAAAAGTTTACATCAAGTACTTTTCCCTCCCGTATCCCAAAAAATCTGCAATATGTGGTATCAGGCATATGGTTTGTTGACTTAAGCTTTTATGAGTCTCAGCATTATAACTTGTTTACTATGTAAAAGGTATCCATCAATTCAGACTCAGGGCTTAGCTTCAGCACTTCCAGTATTTACGTTACATCACCTAATTTCATTCCAGAGGTAGCAAGAGAATTTGCAGCTTCTCATTTTGACTAATAAGAGAAGGAACATTTAAATGAGGAAGGAAGTGGTCCAAGACTAAACGAATGCTCTTGCATGGGGGGGGGGGAGGGGGGCAGGGGGATCTTTAAATGGATATTAAACTCTGAATATCATTAAGCAGGTGTCAACTTTATCTGAAAGACTAATTGTTTTTTGGTAAGAGTTCCTGAACAGTTCTGTTCCTGAAATACTGCTCCTGAACAGTATTTCCAACAAAAGGTAGACAAAACAGACCCATTCTCTTCAAATCGCCACATGCCTTGCCACATCTCTTCAAATCGCCTCATCAGAAGATGAGAACATTAATGAGCAGAGCAGATTCACAACCACATTTCTCCTGGTCCAGTTCCCCTCCTGGGCACAGCTGCATATGCCACTAGGCTTGTTCTTACACCCTCTGACTGTAATTCAGCTCACTCCTTTTTTGTTATATTAAGAGAAGTCAGTGCTTTGTATTCCACTTTTATTCTGCCTTCCTAAGTCCCTTCTGTAAATCAGCAGAATTTCATCCTTTTTTGCCGTCTTTTCTGAAAGGTAGTAAGCAAAACACCTGCCAAGAGAGAACATTTACTAGCCTTGTGTTTTTGAACAAACAACTTCTCCCCGTGCCAAGTCTCTCTGAAATATGGTCAACGTTTTAAGTGAACACAGAACTACCTCTCCAAACTAAGAACTTTCTGCACAAACTCTTAAGCCAGCACATTAACAGGTATACTTTACCATATAACCTAGAACAATTTTTCCTGAGAACAGTATGTATAGTAAAACACAAGACTGTCGCAAATTTTGCAACAGATTTATGACAGCAGATATACTTGGAACATATTCTTGTAGCATTTCAGATGCATGTCAGTCTAGATTAATACATAAATTCCACAGATAATTGCAGTTTTGGTCTTCAAATTCTTTTCATACGACGAGAAATTAAGTAGCAGGATGGAAAGTTAGCAAGTAAGAAACAGTAGCCAGCAAAAGACAGAACAGAAGCTAACCTAGGAAAAAAAAGAAGGGTAATAATGAGAAGGCAGGTGAGTTTTTAAGTTGACTGAAGCACAAATTAGCTTCAGTCATACTGATATTAGAAGATTTAATGCTGTTTTAACACTATACAGCAGAACAGCAGAGTTAATGTAGAACAAGTGAAAATTACTGTGCAAAGAAAAAACATCATAGTAGATGTAACTTAAAATTTTAATCTTATCAAGACATTAAGAACAATACCTAGTAGCGCAAACCAACTTAGATGTTAAAAATCTCTTTTAAAACCTCATTTAAAAACATCATTTCCAACATACAGGTCCACTTAAGTCACTGGATTCAACTGTTAGAAAAGAAAAGATCAGCTCCTCCCGCCATCCCTGAGTTCTTTTCCTATTGCTTCACCCCTTCCTTTCAGCTATATACCTGACAGATGCAATCACAGTCCTAATACTAATGTACTGATTTCACCTCACACCCCAAAAAGGAAGAAAAGTTAATTTTCACATTTTGGAAGCAATGCACCAGCTATTTTATCCTATGATAATATCTATTTTACATTTAAAAAACAAAAATCCACTTTTTCCACAAATACTTAAAAACTTCAGTACTTAACCACATAGGAACGTCAACTGGAAATTCATTTAGCTTAGTCAA
The DNA here is from genome assembly GCF_036370855.1 of Dromaius novaehollandiae. Lineage (NCBI taxonomy): Eukaryota > Metazoa > Chordata > Aves > Casuariiformes > Dromaiidae > Dromaius > Dromaius novaehollandiae. Next base: position 24,252,829 of record NC_088105.1, on the reverse strand, counting down.
GGGCTGTTAACTCTAATTTCAGCCAAACTGTAATAAAAAAGTTAAGTGATATCACTATGTACTTTATGACAGTAAGTTCCACATGCATTCAGTATTAACCATTCTGCCCAGTTACACCAGCAGCACCCTGGAGACACTGAAATGCCATTTTAAAGCAAATCTAACATTTGTTTGGCTACAGATTTAAAAAAAGAAAAAAGAAAAAAAGCTTGATGTAAACACTTTTCTGATTGATCCTCTTCAGTGATAAAAATCTCACTAACTTTCAACCCAAAACACGTTATATAACAAGATCTTATTCATGTCAGCTACACATCATGATCTATGAAAGCTCAAAGAAATGAAATACAAATGCATGATGTTCCTCTGTAGGAACAGGAAATGAAATCACCAGCTCTCTTAAGGTGAACATGTGTCACATGGAGCCTGCAAGAACACACAAAAGTTTTCTCATTTGGGAGTAAGATGTTGTCTTCATTCCTTTAGAACATCCATACTCTAAAAAACGGGCACCAAGAATTGCATCGTTTTTCTCCTCCACTAAGTCTCCTAACAGACAGAGAGGAAATTATGTTAAATATTCACACTTCTGTTTGGTCGCGCACTCTAATTATTTAGCTTCATCTGATTTAACTAGCTTTCCACGCAAGCTCCTAACTACCCAATGTAATGAACTGGACATATGCAGGAAAAGTAAAATGCTGTGGGATGGTAAGACAAAATAAGAACGATCAGCACAATGAAAGTAAATGTTAAAAAAGCCTAGTGTTAAAACCATACAGAGGCCTATTTAAAAAACATTCCAAACTCAAGAAAAAACACTTTTTCCCTACTAGTAATGTTGCCTGCAAAGAGACCTAAGTCCATTTTAAACAGAAGTCCTTGAAAAATTCAACTCAGCTACAGTTTGTATTAATATTCTAATGATTTTGCTCATCAAAAATTCTGATTACTTGAACTAAAGAAATCTCCAAAGCTACTGATTCAAAACACAGCAAAAAGTAAATCTCTAAAACAAGAATATCTTGTGACTGGAAAACAGAATGCACATGAAGTGAGCTTTGTGAGAGACTCCAAAGTTTCTAAAACAAAACGCATCATCAACAGGCAAGCCAAACCTTTCCCTCCTCTTCTACAGACATCATCATCTGGAGATTTATGAACTGATCAAGGCGGACTTTTCTAAAATTTGGGTTGACTTTTAGAACAGTCACGCAAAGAATTGAACACTGACCAAAATATTTCTAAGCAACAGCCTAGAAGCTTATTTCTCTATTTCAACAGGAAATATCACTGTGGACATCTGCATTTTCAACAAGCCAATTTGCCATGATTCATGCATCTTTAGCCATCAGAATTTATGCAACTTAAACTGGCCCTTCTTTAACAAAGCAATTAACGCTCACCAGTCTGGACAATCATTTTACTTACAGCCTTTCAAAGGGATTCAGCATTTTAAACAAAATAATTAGTACTAGCATTTTAATATTTTGATATTTATTTTAATAAACTATACAGAAGCTTGTTTGTTTTTTGCATAAAGAACAAATGCATATTTTAGTCACTTGGCCTAAAGAACTGGTACTAGATTTTCTGCAACTCAGGAAAGTCTTTAGCTTTATGTTAACAGCTGAATGAAAACTTTAATTCAGTGCAAGACAAGAGCCAAAAGCAAATCATTACACTCTAGGACAGAGAGGTATAAAACTATTTGAATATTTAATACCATTGAATAAATCATCTGAACACCCACTGTCAAGATACAGAATTCTATTTTGGTCATCATGTGTCCAAAAATTATTTAATAGAAATAAATGAAGTTTAAATAATGGTTCTACCAGAAGCATGAAAAGTTTCCCACATATGAGGACAAAAAAAAAAGTTCATCTTAAAAAAAAAAAAATGCATGAAAACAAACATACGGTATGTTACACAACAAAGTGGTTTTTCCTCTCACTCAAACAGAAAGACAACACCTAAAAGGCTTTTTGGTTTCAAATGTTCCATTTTATTTATAAATACAATTCAGTCTGTAGAAGTTTATGCCACATGATGAACTGAATAAAAGAGATCAGCAAAATTCCAAAGGAAAAACTGGATATTTATTTTGGATAGCATTAAAAGCCTTAAGAGATGCAATTAACAAAAATAAGTGTTGGCAAGGATATAAAGAATCATCCTTCAGGGCAAAAGATAACCTCTAACCAATGGGAAAATAAGTTTTTTTGTAAGCAAGTTATTTACTACGAGTTTTTATTACATTTCTTATACCTTCTTGATTGAAACATTCATGATTAAAGACAGAACACCGACTAGGACAAGCCAATATTCTAATCCAAAATGACAATGTACCTACAGTTGTTTTTTTAAGGTGAGACTGATCGCTTTGTTTAATAACGCTAAGTCATTACCACAAGACAGACTACTCAAAATGGCAAGTTTATAGCCAAGGGAATACATACGTAATAAAAGGAAATATTTAGGCATCAAGATAAACCTTTTAACACTCAAATTATCATAGACAAGTTTTGTGAAAAAACAAATATACACACACGATTTAAGTTCTATGGTAACTCACAAAACCCACGAATAGCTACTTACCTACTACTAGCCCACACTCAGAACAGATCATATCACCAGCTCTGTAATCCTCTACTAAAATGGAATCTGGATGGTTTGGGCAAGTCACTCTTGGAAGTACATCCAAACTAAGAAAAAAAATCAGAAGTGTCAATCTTTGTTATCTTTAATCAAACAGGCTATACAACCAAAACTGATTTCAAGTTCAGAAGAGCAAAACTGCAGTAACAGGCATATAAAGATATGTTCCTTTAATGATATTCATTATTCACAGTACAAATGAACCACTTGGTTTAAAAATAAAATCTTTAGAGGACAATAAACAGTACTAAGAGACTAATGCTAAGAAAAAATTAAGAATATAGGATTTACAGTGATTTGAATTATAGAATATAGCATTAACCTAAAAACTGAATTTCGCCTTTTATTTAAATGCTGTAGCACTACATTTGACAAATGTGACTTAAGGTCATCTTAAATTCTGAATTTTTTTCTAAATTATCTCGTATCAGAAACACAAAACTTTTCAAAACGAAAGCATTACAGTTTTAAGTGACAGATGTGATTGTGGTTTAACTCATAGTCTACTTCTAGATAAGACTCCCCAAAAAGTTAGTGGTGATTGCTAAATCAGTGTTCTCACTCATTCTTATCAGACCAATATAATTTATCAGGTCCTCAATTCAATAAGTAGTGCACTAAAGATAATTTTCAGGAAATAGCTGAGAAACACAGCTCATTAAATGTAAGATCTTAATGAAAAACAGTATTAGTAAAGTGAGATAAATCAATGAATCAGTTCATGAAAGGGATTATAAGACAACAGCTTTTTCTTAACAGGCAACTCTTTCTTCCACACCTATGCATCTTCAAGAGCCAGAGAAAAGGTAAAAAATAAATAAATAAATAAATAAATAAAACTATATCTAGCATTAACACTGTTGAACACATACATAAACACGCAAAGAAAAAAATTAAAAATTAAATACCTCGTTCAAACTAGGAATGAGTGTACAGTAACTCTTTAAAACGATTATCATTTCAAAATCAAAATAACCTGTGTTTAGAATTGGAGTTTTTAGATACTGAAAAAAGCCATTTTCCTTGAGTTAAGAAGCAGAGGATATGGACGTTGATCAAAGCAATTTCTGCTGAGCACTCACCAATCTAAAACTGATGGTACTTAAAAATAATTACTAATCCTTATAATTGTAGAAAACATTCTATTAAAAAGTTAAATGCATCCGACTTCTGCCTTTCCCACTAGTCCATTACTTCAACCAAGTCAATATAGCAGATCTCAATTTTTTCTTTTTTTGGATATTTCTGATGTATCAAAAGCAAAACAATTAAACATTTTAATCCAATAGCTGTTTGGAAAAATGCCTTTCAAAGAGTCAAAACTGAAATGGAAAACCAACTTTGTTATTAATATTAAAACCTTTAGAAAGAGCATGTTCATACAAGATCTTTAGATGCAAGTTCTGTTCAAAATATTACATAAAGGCTCTCAGGACTACTTTCTCCTTCTCACTATTCCCAGCCAGTAGTTTCATATGACAAGACAAAACTGTTGACAAAGCATGATGTGCAACCATCTGACATTTGGCATTATGCAAAAGGCTAGTGAAATACTAAATGAAAGGAAAAAAATCAGAGGCCTCACAGAAATGTAACAGTATTTTTGTTTCCGACTTTACATTAACTGCAAGAATTAATGTTTTAATTCCAGAACTTGTGTACGTAGGCACGTATGCTGTTCTCCTTGTAGCATACATGTCTGACATACTAAGAGGCTCTTACTGAAGCAAAGTGCACGGCACGTATAAAGGTCAATCTCAGCAAACAGCTCTAGAGTTGCAACAGGAGTCCTAGAAAAAGCTCACTGGATCGCAGGACAGGTTTAGCAGAACATACACAGTCGCTTCATGTCCGCTCTATGGGCCTTCATTCCTGACTTGAAAGGAAACCTCGACACGCTCCAGGGAAAAGGCGTAATCAGACTCTGGGACCGCCTGGCCGCCGGCCTAGCGCCGATACGGGTTTAGCACGGGAACTTCAAAACGAAACGCAGTTTCAGGACGCGACAACCCGGCCCCCGCCAGGCAGAGCCACCCTGAGCCGGGCGTCCAGCAGCCGCCGCGGGAGCCCCGGACGCCCCGCTGCGGCACCCACCGCCCACAACAGCCCCGCTGCTGCGGCGGGGGCCCTCGGCAGCGGACGGCCCGGCGCCGGGGCACGGTCCTGGCCTTACAGCACAACGCCGCTTCACCTAAAGCACCGGTGACAGTTTTAAAAATAACAACACGAAGTTCGTAACAACACGGAGCCCCGGCACCGAGTCAGGCACCGCCCGAAGTGCCCCCAGCGCTCGCTTCCTCCCGGCACGCCACCGAGCAGCCGGCGCCCGCAGCCGCGAGCCGGGCAGCGGCGGCCCCCGCGGCCCCGGCACTCGGCCCGGCCCACCCGGGGAATCCGGACCCCACGGCCCCCCCGGACCGCTGCCAGGCCGGGGGCCGCGCAGGGCCCGGGCCCCGAGAGCCGACAGCGGCGCCGGCACCGGCGATGGCCGCCGGCGCCCCCTGGGGCGGCGACAGGGGGAACGCGGCCATTTTCTCTGCCGCGCCGCGGCCGCAGAGAGATGGCGGAGCCTCCTGCGCGCCGGCCCCGGCGGAGCGGCCGCGCCGGGCTGGGCCGGGCCGCCCTCCCCGCCTTACCGGCTGGTGGACGCCATCTCGCCTCCCCGCTGCAGCGTCTGTGAGGAGCCGCGCGAACCCGCAACGCTCCCCCTTATGTACCCTCTGCGGTGGGCGGGGCCGCACCCGGCGCTCGCTACGGGCCGCGCGAAGGGACAGGCGGGCGCGAAACAGCGGGCGCGCGGGTGGGGCGCGACCTCGGCTCCGGGCTGCCTTCGCGGAGCGCGGGCTGTTTTTAAAGCCCTGGTGTTTTTCGGGCGGCCGGGGGCACTTACAGCCCGAGCCCTCCCCGGGCTGGCTGCGGGGGGGTGGCGGGGTTGAGCTTCCGCGGGAGCGCTGAGCCTGAGCGGCGCCGGGGCGGCCCGGTGCGGGCCCAGGCCCCCCGCGCCGGGGCTGCTCTTGCCTCGCCTCTGCGGGTCACAGCCGCTCGGGTGCCCCAGGCCACCTCTAATACCTCGAACTGCGGCCGTCACCCGCGGAGCATGCAGCGCATCCACTTACTTGCTCCCGTGACTCGGGGCTGTGGTAGGTGGCAGCGAGGCCTGGTTGCGCGCCCCGAAACCCACACACATCTTAAAAGCGTTTATTTCTGCAGTTCTGCAACCCAACCCCGGTCCTTGGGGTGATGAAGCTTCCCGCTTCTCCAAGCGGCGACCTAACGCCGAGGGCAGGAGCAGGACGAGCACAAGCCCCAGCTGCGGACAGATCTTCCCAGTGAAACAACTGCTCGCAGGCTGTGCGTTACCACGCTGCTTTTGGCGCTTGCTGCTCCAAAACAGAGCTGCCCCGGGACATGTCCGTGGCTCAGCCATTTCTGGGCAAACTCCAGCAGCTTGCTTAAATACCAGAGAAAATAAGTTTAAACAAAACTGCTGGAGTTTGCACAGAAGCACCAGTGGCATGTACCTTTTCCTCACTCCATGGCAGAGATCAAGCACAGACTGATTCCCCAAAAGGGGAAGACAAGAAAGGTTTAGATCCCCTTACTGGAACCATCTCCTTTAGCCCTTCTGGTCTGCCGCTTGGAAGATTTGCTCAGGAAGAAACATGGCCCTTTTCTGCAGGACTTACAGGTGTCAGGCAGCTGCAGTGACTCACAGGAGCCCTGGGCAAGTGGGCCATGCTCAGGCTGATGCATGTGCACACACCTGCTGCTCCACGGGGCTTCCCATGTTGGACCCTGCATGCCTACACTATGTGATCAGGTTTCCTTCTCTCTCTCTCCCCCTCACATCCACCTTGGTAGCAAGCATCAGGCCAAGGAGAAGAATCCAAAAATCGTGTTGCAAAACCAAAACTGCATGGCACAGAGTAGACTCTAGACGAACTCTTAACTCCCCAAGAGATTATCTGTACGCAAAATCAGTCTGCATATGGTGCAGCATCAACACCAGCTTTTCAAGCCCAAACTGTAAAACAATGGAAACCTCCCCTACTCCTTTGGTGTGAGCCTTTCCCTACTGAAAAATAAAGAGAGGGATAAGACAGGAGGGTCTACAGATTCAGGCAAGTGCCACTACCTCAATGCTTTAAAGTGATCAGTATTGAAAGTGTCTAAACAATTGTAAATCGGCTACAGGCTTGAAAATCTATTAATGAGATATAAAGGACTGTTCACAGTACTTTGGGCCTTTTTTCCACTATGAAACATTAATCTTTTTCAATCTGTTAGCAGAAGAAATTTAGCAAGGTTGAAAAGTTCTCTTAATACTAACAGTCAAATTCGTGATCACACAACTTCTGAGCACTTTTCTGTGTAGGGCTCTTTATCTATTCCTTTGTCATAAAATTCTGAGACAAAAGATCACAATAAGATCCTTTTCTTTAGTACCAAAAAGGTTTTTTAATTAACAAAATATATTTTATTGATAATAAGCAAAGCCTTATAAGTTATAAATTTGTAAAAACAGAAAAGTTGCAGTCACCAGATTTTTAGTATACTCTTGATGACTTACAGAAAATGAGCAGCAAATACCTCCTGAAGCCTGTTTTCAAAATTAACTTAAATGACCTACCAAATTAAAGACTTCATACACCACTGAATATTAGGATTTTGAAAATCAGCTTTTTCAATACAGAGAAAAATAGATTTTAAACTGCAACTGCAACCAAACAAGCCCTTTCATTTCTCATTTTAAATGGACTGCAAGTTTTTCTTTCAAAAATGTTCCTGTTCAGGCATACACTGGACTGAAATGCTGTGTGCTGAATTTAAACATTGTGCATGCACAAGTTGAAAACAGACTACTTTAAACTTGCAAACAGATTCCTTTTATTTCAAAAAACCTTGCTTTTAGAATAAAAGGAAGCTGAACTATTAAAACATACAGACACTAAAACACAAATTTAAAGTTTCGCTTTTTCCATTTGCAATGACTTTTTTCACAATGCTCAATAAACCCAAAAGATAAAACAGTAATGAAAAAAATAATTGTAACTGTCAATGTGAATACAGCTTGCTATATTAAGACGTTTCCCCATAACCTCTGAAATGTGTGCATAGCAGTATCTGCAGCAGATGTGCCACATCAGCAGAGTCCCATGAAGCTTTCCACGTTTGTCCTGGCTTCTCATATAATCTGTTCTACAAAAAAGATCTTCTGCTGACAATCACTGTTGGCTGTGGGTCCCTCTTGACCCTGTTCTCATTTACTAGAATTGAAAGAGTTTAATGTCCAGCACAGAAAGACAATCATTTTCAGCACTGTTGCAAAAAGTATGATAGATCGTATCTCACCATTTCTTTATTCTCTGTCTGCAGCCATTTTTCAAGTTCTTTGTCCACAAGCAGCCAAAAAAGTGGTTGATGTAGCAGATGGGAATACCACTATTAACAGTCTCTGTCAACAACAGATCATTTTAATAACTTACAGAAAGTTCACCTTGCTGTCCTTAGCTGCACTTCTTCTTTCCCATCACTATAGTTACAACAATAATCCCACTTTAAAACTTATATTTTAATTGCTTATTCCGGAGTTTTTTTATGGTTTCATCCAAAGTATCTCATGCTGGCTACCGTAAGTGATAAAAATAGATAGTTCAACTGCAATTCTCACATTACAAATATTACCAGCATCATTCCAACAATATAATGCAATGGGATACACAGATGCTTTCATGAACACAATGCACAGTACATTAATGAAAACAAGTGATCAGTCTTACTCGTTTGTCTAAAGATCCTTTGTAAAGATTTGTTGATTTAGCCAAAATTCATTTTGTTAAAATAGCAGATGTCAGTCAAATGCCTCAAAGGAGCAAACGAGGGAAACAATAAACAGCCCAGGCAGCTGAATTATGCTTGGTATGTTAATTCATCTCCCTGCTGCATCTTATGTGTTCAGATATTTGATGAAACAAAAAGATTAGCACACTACAGCAGTTGGACAAAACAGGCAAAAATAAATTAAACCTAAGTGAAGTGGGTCCTGTAACATCAGTAGGGCTCTGGACCTATACACTATGCAGAGCTGTCTTTAAACATGGGCCACCTGTATGTCCCATCAGATTCAGTGCTTTAGCATGTGAGTTAGCAGCATGCTAGAATGAGGTATTTAAAATGCAGCAGAATGTTAACAGTGGAAAAATAGGTATTTTGCTATAGTTTTTATAATTTCACTTTCAACCCTGCATATAGCTTTTCTTTCATGCATATTCATGCATAGACTGATTTTATACAGGTGTCCCATTTGCCAGTGACAGTAACATAAGCAATAGTATTAACAATAGTCATAGTGTTAAAACTAAGCAATGAGACTTCTTTATGAGACAATGAAGACACTAGAGAGGTGAATGGAAGAAGCTTTTATCACTTTACTGCTGTTGTGAGGACACATCACCCAATTATATGTATGCTCACATGCTAACAAACTGCTGTCTCAGGGAAATCTTAAATTGTAGAAATAATAGGATTTTAAAAAATATTGAGTGGATTGTGCTCTGTAGCTGTTATCTTCAAGGCAAGCATGGTGCAATGATATTTAAAACTCCCTTTTGATTCATAGTGATGAAAATTATATTTACTTTCATAAGGTTTAATTGCATTGAGAGGCACTTGTTTCAAGGACAGGAAGCTAAATACCAAATATTTTATTATTTGGTATCATTTAAGAGGCTAAGACATTAGGAAATTTTGATTCAGATTATCGTATCTAAAAACATTTTACAGAAGTCTATGTCTTAAACATGTATTTATGTTAACAAAGATTTTTTTTAATTTTATGAGAATTCACTTTGCAATGAAAGTGGCAGGTGCCTTAGTGTACTTTTGCTACTCCAACTGGCTCTTGGAATGGAACATTTGTGGAATCATTTCAAAATAAACCAACTGTTATACATGTTACGAACAGTAGCATTTCCCTTGCACAAATTCCCTCTGCTCAACGGATTGTCACAATGCCCTTTAGTTCCTGCAACAGCACAACTCCCAGGTCCAATTTACACAAAGACAGTTTAAAGATCATGCAAAATACTGTTTAGATTTCACATAATTTTACTGTTTTATAACAGTATTTCCTCCTGGAATTTCTGGGGATTTATTTAGGAATTTCCCCATGAAATCCCTGCTGGAATTTCAGTTAAGTCATTTTAATTACCAAATTGATTTTTCTACACAAAGACTACACCCACCCTGAAAAATACCAAGCGACCTTTTTCTGGTGAGCTTTAGGGGATGGCAGTGCAAGACAGCAAGACAGCTAAACAGACAACAGAAGTCCCAGCTACTGGATTTCCAAAAGACCAAGACTAAAAAGAGGTAGTCTCTAGTCAGTAGAAGCTTAACAGCTGCTTAACAGTCCAGTTTCCATACTTTTTAAGGTCCTGGCCATGATCACAGACTGACAGAACTCAATTAAGACTCCAGCTATATGACTACAGAATGAGCAAGATATTTGCAAAATCAGGTACTGAATTTCTTCTAACTTTTCCACAGAAGGCCTGTGGGAAGAAGGAAAAAAACATGGAGAATACAACATACACCCCCTAAAAGGCAACCTACCTTGATTGCTTCTGCTGGTGGGAAACCCATCCAGAGATGAACAGATCAGAGACAGCTCAAAGAGGAGGCAACTAAAAAGGATTTCTCCACATTGATCTCTTCTGAAACAGTCCCTTATCCATTGAGCTTGAAATAGTCAGAATTAGCTGAGCTCCATAGCACAGTATTAGGCCCATCTGCATGCTTCTCCAAGCATGAAAATAAGCACTGAAGTAAATTTGGTGTGAAGTTACTAATGGCTGTGGCTGTTGTGAACATGCTAACAGTGGAAAAGAATTACAGAATTACTTATGTCACTGTACATTTGATTGCGAAGGAGCCTCTAGGGCGAGGTCTTTTATTTTGCTTTGTAGATTCATCCATTTAATAAATATATAGGTATTCTAGATGCCACACTTTAAATTTTATTAACGACTAAACTTGACTACTGTGGGAAAATGAAATATTAATTATGCAGCTCAGTACATTTAGAACTTGCCTATATATAAACACTGCATTGATTTAACTCAATCACTTTATTTAACTGACACAATTTGTGCGTGGACAGAGTAGGTAGGTAGGAAGGTAGAAAGTCACTGCAATTATCTAATCTGAAGCATGTCTTAATTTTCCTCCACTGCTGGCTATTAGGTCTTATAAATCACAATGCTTAAGTCTTACCCCTACTTTCTATACTACCTCACACCAAAAGCACCTCCCTTTTTTTCTTGTAAGCCTTAAAATCCCTATATGATGTATTTATTTTATCCAGAGTCCTAGAAATCTTTGGTTTTCAGTGAGAGATGTGGAGCCTGTACATTATTTAGGAAAAAGGTCAATGATTTTGAAAAGACTGAAAATAACCTCTGAATCGCATTACACACATGGAGTAAATCGTTGTTTTAACTCCTCAGCAAGTGGCAGCACAAAGTTATTTACAATGTCAAATTAATTCTGTACTAAGTAATTTGTTCTTAAATTTACAATAAAAAGCCCTAGTGTAAGATAATTACACCAGAATGAAGAGTTGTTAAAAAAGTCAAGCTATCTGTTTATTCCAGTTCTTCAGGATCACTTCAGCTGCATCTAGTGTGCTGTCTTTCTGCAAAACAAGGAATACCACTATTACTGTAAGTAGAAAGTTCTTGAAGACAGAGTAGCAGTCATGATTATAACATCTGAAATCAGTATTTGGCTGTTTCATTTGCATCATGTAAATATCCCAAACAGTCAGTTTTCCATTAACAGTTATAGCTACAAATCTAGACAACACAAAGAATTCAATGTTAATACCTTGCAAATATTTTTCAGGTATATTGGTTAAAAAGATAGTGTATTTTCCCTCAGCATTCACATTATCAAATTTAATGAAAGTGAACACTTTTTACATAAAAGTCTGGCATTTATGCAGTAATATTCTTGGCTGCTCTATATTGGAAACATGCTATGCATAGTTTGCTAATCTTTACAGTTAGGATTTTTAAATCTCCACACAACCAAGCTATGCTGTGAACTACTTAAACATAATCCCTCTAAATATGGGTAATCTGTCCACTGGCCAGTTCTGTGGCTTGGCTACAGCTGGTTAGTCATACAAGTAGCCTTTAACTTGGCATGATTAGAGCTCTTCATACTGGGCAAGCCACGTTTACAACTAGCAAGTTTCATCCTGGTTGTTACTGGCTCAGTTTATATTACAGCCTTTATACCTCATCATAAGAGCTTAATGACACAAGCAGAAACTCCCCTTCATTAGTGGTCCAAGCTAAGGCTCTGATCTGTACATACAACAGTTATAGGCTGGCACATGTGCCATTACGCTGATTCTGTGACAGAGCAGTAAGAATAAGATCTCAGGGAAGTAGGTTTACCAAAGTCTATGTACCTACCCCCAAAGTTTTTCAGTATTTTCAAAAACAGACTCAGCGAGTCAGTGAAACAGGAGGAAGACGAATATGGGAAAAGGAGGTGCTCACAAAATGACAAGAGTCAGCCAGTTCACAATTTGTCAATTCTGTCTCCTTTAAAAAACACCTAAGATACCTTTTTATGTCTTTAGTTTCTTTTGTGATTTAGAGCTTATTTAAAGCCCTATGTATTTTCAGGTAAGTGAGCTAAACTTGAAGCTCACCTATTTAGTGATTTGTTTTGCTGTTTGAAACTGACTGGACATGTGATATACCTCTCTGCTATACAAAGGAATTATCCCTTACCGTGGATTATAGAAGTCATCTTCATGGAGAGCATGAGATATCTGTGTCATCCACTCTCATTGTCACCACCAGCCAACAATGTTTTTTAAATCAACAAAACAAGCTAAAAAAGGCTTACCCACCCAGTTGTTTCCTTCCTGTTGCCCTTCTTAACCATGTCACCCACATTTAGGACTTAAAGTCCCTCAGCAAAAAGATATTTGAAGCTCCTTTATGTTGAATTTTACACCAAGCTAACTTTCTGCTGCTAAAATCATAAAACTCAGGAGATCCTGGGGAAAAAAAATGTAACAAGCAGCCTACCGCAGATTTTTATATTCATTGATTTCTATTTTTTGAATCTTCCTGGGACGCAAGTTTACCTTAATGAAGCAAAAACGTATATATTTTTCAAACTGCACTTTTGTCTCAGGACCACAGAATGTTGAAAGAGGAATGGCTGAAAGTTTCTGAAGTACAAAACAGAAATATTTGTTTATTATACACAGATAAAAAATCAGTTTCAAACATGATGATTTTACTATTCCATTTTCTAGAATTCTCCCTCCCTACATTCAAGTGAAAGACTAGGTTGGATTTCGCATGCAAAGCTATGCTTAACTAAATTCAAATCACTTTTCTTAGGCAAAATGGTTCAAAGGCACCTGTCTGCAACTAGCATTTAAGTGTGCAGAAGGAACAAAAGCTGGAACTTAACACAAACCTAGAGTACATTTTTAGCATACTCAGCAATATTTTAGCCACATCATTTCCAGCAGCTGGCATAAACACTAAACAGTATTTTGAATGTAGTATCTCTACTACATTATTTAATAAGTACAGTTACACTTCTCTTGCTTCCAGTAGACAAGCATTTCTAAAACTTCAGAGTATCACTGAGTAAATAAGACACCTTACCTTAGATGTTATCATCCATTTGACAAATTTATAATCATAAGGTTGATTCTCTTCCACATTAGAGAGATCCACATCTAAAAAAATTAAATAGAAAACAAACACGATGTTGTAAGACATCCTAGCCTCCAGTGGGAAAGCATTCACTAACAGTACTTTATTATAGTTAATACTTAAGAACAAAGATGTATGCTTTTATTAAAAAAATAATTTAAAAAATATGTTTTAAAGATTAAATCAGTCCAACAGATGAGCATCTTTCCACTCTGACCTGGGCACTTGCTTTCCGTGCAAAGCAAAATCAGAGATGTAGCTTGGAAGAGAACAATGCAATACGCCAAGAAGTCATCAAGTCTGGATGACTAAGGGACCTAGAGTTTGGAGTAAAGAGTGTCCTTTTTGCACAACATGGACAGCAGTAATCACTGCTACTGGTGAGTTCTCTCATCAGTAAAACTGGGCTATCTATAATTTTCTGACATCATGGTAGCATTGTGAGGCTCAGCTTTGTTTAAACATTTCTATGTGAATGGCAAGTGTCATTAAAACCAGTTAGTGAAAGATATCCAACAAGAAACCATTCCCCTGATGGAATTCTTCCTCCAGGGTTACCATAGTCTGAATTTCCGAAGACATTTGTAAATTTTGGTGGGCTTTAACAATGTTTAAAAATCATAATACCTCAAAGAGAGTTCAGTATATGACTTCAGATTAAGGAGGAAAAAAAAAAAAAAAAAGAAATAAGAAAAGTGAAAGTACAAACAGGTACAAACCTAGGATATTAAACCAGATACTTGGCTCCCAAGTGTTTTCATAATCAAAGAATTTTCAAAAACAGAAATATTTTTACCTTCTCCTTTACCCTACCCACATCTCTGAAACCTTGCAAAAGCTTTGCAAAACAAGGACAGTAGTTAGAATCACAAAGGTTTTGCTGAAGTTTGTAAAATCTACTTTCCAGGCTAAGGCCAAACAGAAAATTTCAGTCCTGATTAATACTTCCAACAATGTTATGAGAAAATGAAATGAGAACATAGTTTAAAATGAAAGCTGCATTTTCATCTTAACATTTGCTTTCCACCCCATTTAACAAACTTTTTACTAACTTAATGTAGAAACATCAACAATCATAAAGTATCCTCCATCTGGAATGACAGGCTTCAGTCCAACTTCTCGAAGTAGCTGAGCCATCCGATCACGCTTGCCTTCCAGCTCTCGAGACAGTGAGTAAAAATAGCAGTCTGGGTCATCCATGCGTTTATAGTCTATCCAAAAAGCTTGTGCCAAGGCCTCCTGCAAATGCAATGTTCAAAGTACTCTGTACACTCAGCACACCCATAGACACTCAGGCACTTCCTACTGAAATCATGTGGATTTTGCCTTGATCTGGCTCTCATTAAGAAATTCAGCATATTCAAATTAGACAAGCTACATCCAATGTCTAATTGTTTGTTTACTTTGTGCTGTGGTAACACCCAAATCGCCCTGTCATTTGCTAGGCCCTAATCATACACAGAAGTCACAGTCCTTGCCACAAGAGTTTACAATCTAAATTGAGCTTAGTTTAGTTTTAATTACTGATAATAATATATCACAGAGTACTAGTAAATAAACTATGATCTAGTTGATAGAGATAATTCTCAGCAACCCAAAAACTTATTGCAATAACCTTTATTTTTATTTGCTAGGAAACCACTAATATTGTCATGTTTCATGCAAGAAGCAGCAGTTCATAGATGAATGAAGACACAAGACTGTGGTCTTTTTTCTAAATGTTTGGTCAGATGATCAAATTTGTCTCCTCTTCCAGTACCCCAGAACATTTATTTTGACAACTCAAAATCCACTGTTATGGTCAATATTTTATCATGGTAATGCCTACAGGTTTATGCCAGGTGCTATATGAAAATTACCTCCTCTGCTCTATCTGTACCTACCTGTAATGGAGTTGGGCAAGTATACAGTGTATTTTGCTGTACAACTTGCAAATGCTTTATCAGATGCTGGGGGCCAATAGACCAACCGAGCTAAGGGAGAAAACATGCATATGTTATACTTACAGCAATGGTGTTACTAGGAATTAACAAAGAATTAAAGTTAGCAAATGTCTCAATGTTTTCTATTTTAAGAATTGGTAGTCAATTTGTTTCAATAAAGAATTCAGTAAAGAGCTGGTTTACACAAAGATTGCCGAGTGACACCATTAAGAAATTCTAGATGCAAGACAACAGTTAAAATTTCACTCATTCCCCTCTCTCAAAGAGTACCGAGGAAACTTGTAACTCTTTTTATAACAAGGGCTAGAAATCAAACCAAGCACTTACCAGGAATATGGTCCCTAATTATTTTAGAATCTTTCCATCTCATAGGCTCATGGGTCAAATGTCTAGTCTGAGCACACACCAACAACTTATCACTGAATCAAACAGAATTTAAACCAAATGCAACTTAGATACAGCATGTCATGGTTCAGTCTGTACACAGATGATGAAGAATTTAGCAGCCAAATGGTTAAACAGTTATGTTTGCTTTCTAATATGTATTTTAAAGTCAAGCAAATTATTATTAAAGATTCTGCAAAGATGTAGACCATTCCAAAATGTAGCATTATAATTATGTTGTTTTTGTGGGATAAAATACCTGAGTGTACAATAATGGTCTGCTACGCAGGTAACTAACTGATTTATGGAAATAATCAGATAGTTATTTTAATAACATAATTAAAATAATTAAAGTAACCACTATCACAATCTGGAAATATCACCACAAAACTGCAAAGTTAAAATACGATAATATCCATGTCTTCTCCAAGAATCTTGACTATTTTTGAACAAGTCATATGGTGTTGATACTTTTTCATATTTTTTCTCACAAGAGCTTATTTATCAAGCAGTAAGAACAGGGTTAGAATATGGATGTTCAAGATAGACTGTTGTTCCAACTGAGTATTATCTTCAGTTTTTGGAGAGACACAGATTTGACAGAAGCTTTCAAAAGACAGGCCACAAAAATAGTGGGTTTTTTTTTAAATGTGATAAATGCATTCTGTTATTTATACAACAGAACTCTTACATTCATTCTTCTTACCTTCCAGCCAGTAACACTGTATGTTTTTCCAGCACTTCCTATAGTTATTGTTCTTTCCCACATACCTGGCAAAGTAGCTGTACATAAAGTAAAATTAATTGGTTACAAGTGTACTCATTATTCCATGTAAATAGAAAAACTGTACTGCCCCTAAGAGCTGCAATACCTGATATATCATTGCAGCATATTAAGCAAGCAATGAGAATATTCTAAAATTCTAACTGTAACAAATGAGAAGGAATATATGGGCCAATGTAATTTGGCATGAAAATAAGATGAGAATTAATGAAAGGAGAAAGAAGAGGTAGAAAATAAGAAAAGGCACAGTCAGTGAAAACTACACGGTAGTTATCCTCAGCTAAGACACATAATTTTTCATAAGAAAGATATGATCTGAGAAGTGGCTACCCTTCATCTCAGTACAGTGTTATTTCTGGTGCCTGATAATAAGCACCACATACAACGTTAACTCTGTCACTGCCAGCCATTTTAATAGAATTGTCCAGCAAACAATTCAGTGTCACTGGATGTTTCAGAAATCAGAAAGAGAAAAGATTTACTAAGATCTCTAACCCAGAACCTAATGCCATGACAAACAGAAAACCAGCAGGGAGAACGAAGACGTTAAGTTTTGTCATATAATTTGAACAGGCATGGCATTTTCAAGCAATAAAAGCAAATGTCTGCAAGGACTGAAGGATGCATGGAGGCCTGTCTCTGTATTTGTATCTGCTAGTAAACCAAAAGCCTTTGTTCCCTTTCAAGGATGATGACAGAGTAAAGGTCTCTTCATGCAGTTGCAGGTTTTTTTCTGTACGCTGCCTCAGGGAAGCTCTGGCTGGACTCTTTAACATAATTAATTTTTGACAGAAACAGATTAATCTGGATACACTGAAGTCAGACAAGAAGTTAGATAAGGTCATAAAGTTACAGCAATAGCAGTGGTCAACAGCACTCGGCTCTACCACCTTCGTACACTAGAACCATTACCAATGAACCTCTCGATTGTTAAATCCTCTCTCTAGGGAGACCACAGGACAAAGGTATTCCAGATGAAAACACTGAATTTCATGAGGAAGTTTTTGTAGCAGTTATCTGCATTAGACATAAATCATTGCACTTATTTGAAAACATGTATTGAATTTTGTTGAGCACACTTGCCAAGAAGAAAAGCAAAACATTTAGCAGAAAAGACTCATACTCCTCTTAGCCCACCCATATTGACTCAACTGCCTGGTGACCTTGAAAACAAAAAGGCACTTTGAACAGATGCATCTTCTAGTTAGCTAAGTCAAGAGTATTTATACACAACTTCCTAAAGCCAACCAAACTAGCTCTCACAGACCGTAAAAAGAATTGAATTTCAAAGCGAATGCCCTCTAGTGAGACTGTTTTGCCACACAGTCATAGGAATTCAACCTTGGAGACAGAATGCAAGAGCATTTCAAACAATAGCAGCAGCAGAATGGTGCAGGGGAAGAAGCAGCTCCATCCCTTTTACAAGCATCAAGTTCTAAATAGAGAGGGACATATGGCAGCATCATTATATGACAACATAATCAAGTTTGACCAGAATTTAAAAACTAACAAACTAACAAAACCTGTTGACATATAAGCCTGTTAGCTGGGCTGACACTCAGCTTGTTGGGATGTTTGTTCAGAATCCTCAGATATAATATGAAATCTCTAAATATGCAAGTGCAACTCTAATCATTACTTAGAGGAGGTTTACAGTTTTACAGAAGTCTAATAATGATAGAGAGACATGATGAAGCATTTTACACTAGAGAAAAGTATCTCAGTGACAGCACAAAGACTATGCTGATTTTATGATCTGCAACCCCTACTAAATCATATTAAAGAACTACCATCGCACCCTGCAAATTGATGCAATATCCATTTTGCATCTCTCACAAAAGAGGTGTCACTACATTTGATGGAATATATAAATGTTAATATGGAAACACTGGAGCTTCTAAACCATGAAATATCTCCATTTTTTTTGTGTTATCTTCATGTAAACTTATAAAATCTAAGAAACTGAAGTTAACAAGGGTAGATCTTGTTTCTTGTACTGATACAACATTATTGTTTACAGTTTTACCCTGAAAGTTTTATGGTCATTTTAACAATGAGTCTAAAGACGATTTCATGGGATCTATTAGAGAGTACGTTCCTAAACCCAGCTGCCTAACTGTCCAAGCTTTAACTTGCATTATCATCAAAAGTGTTTTTTGCATTTTATGCTAAACTACAGAATGCCTTTTGCTCAACTGGAAATGATTTGGTTTGAAGCATTAAAATGATAATACTGATATTAATGAATAACAGAGTTACTATATCTTAAGAACACACCACCTGTCCACTGAGACAAAGTGTAACTGACAATACGAGTGTTCAGATCTGTTCCCATTGCAAAGGAAAACCGATTACCTTAAACCACCCACAGAGATTTTGGTTCTGAGGATAGCTATTTGCATAAACCACCTGCTAAGCCCATGAAGAAAGCATTAAGCTAACTCATTTTACTTTGGAACTGGAACAGGATAAGGCACGCATAATCAGTTACTGTGGTAACTTCTTAGGATAGACTGACTCAGATCACTTACTCTCATGTGAATGTACCCAAAATGTCCCCTTTCCTCCATGTCTGAAGGTCTTCTGGAAGGTATTACTATCAAGCCACCACAACATCTGTGAAATTAGGGCACTTCTAAATACACTCATAGCCTACACATGGCCAATACAATCAATGTACTGCAGTTGTATGATCAGCAACTATGTAGATGAGTAAGTATTGCAAGGTCATTTGGATACAATTTGCCTGTTATTATATATATAATAAGAAATCATATTATTATTATTGCTTATTTATATATACATATTATATATATATATAATATAAGAAAGAGTTTTTACAGCAACACTTCTACTGTAGCCCTCACTAACAAAGAGTTTCTTTTATTGTCATTTTAGAGATAGGGAGTTGAAGCAGAGAAAGTTATTCAGCATTAGACCAGTGGCCCAACCAGAAAAAAAAGCTAAGCTTTCATGTCTAAGTTATATTTATGCCTTTTGATTTCATTGTTTAATCTCAGCTAGATGGCTCTGTTGTACACTGCTGAAATCTGCCTTCATTACGAGCATAAGTACTTCTTAAAAGATAGTTCATGCAAGATGATACCTTCAGAAATGAAATGTCTGCACGTATAAGAAAGAAGTCTTGTACTTTAGTCAGCTCAAATACATCAACAGATCCCAACTAAGACCCCAACCCTAGAAACTTTTACACATATGCTTAACTGTAGCATATGTAGCTACAGTGCTACATATGTAGGATATGTATTACATATACTGTGCTAACACTGCTCATGTTTGCAGGACGGGGGAAGGAAGTTAGGTAACCTGCACTGGATGCACCGTTCTGGGTCGATGGGAGTAATTCCATTAACTGCGGTGGAGCCTGGATAAGGCATTAAGAGGCAAAACAACACCAGGGTCACTGACATGACAGCATGATTGGTTTTCTGGCTTGTCCTTGCAATGGTGCTTTAGCCCTATAGCAATACTGCAGGAAGGCTTTAGAATACTTTCACACCGCCCACACAGAGACTTCATCAAATGCAATGTCCATTATTTTAACACTGTCTCTACTCTTTGGACAGTGTTAGTACACTATCTCTCCACAATCTTTCACTTTATACCTCTTTTGATTTTTTTAAGTAGTGGAAGAAAAATGATGGAGTACCTCATTATACATTTCCCTCATCAATTATCTCTAGGTTTAATTCCTGCTCCTTTTATTAGCTCTGTAGCAAAGCACAGCCCAGTATATATATGTGAACAGCAGTTACACTTGTCACGGCAACAAAGTAACTGAATAAGGATGCAATATTCAAATGATCATAACTGATTTACGAGTATCAGTCCCACCGGTTTCTACGGATGTCTGCTCCTAAGTGACTTCAGAGCTTTTGGAAATTCTATCCTTATTCTTTAAAATATTGTTAAGAAAAGAGAGGGGCTCTTCTTGTCAGAGTCAAATCATTTTAAAATAGACAAAGTTTGAAGTCTGAACTTCCTGCACCAACCATTATCTCCGAGAGGCATGTTTATTCCACATCCACCTCTAAGATGCCACAAAAAATCAGTACCTATTTTAATGTGTTTATTTCCTTTGTAGACCAGCCATTCATACACCTCGTCACTGATGCACAGGGCATCATGTTTAATACAAAGATCAGCTATCACCTGGAGCTCTTCTCTGGTAAATACCTGGGATGCAAGAAAGTAAGGGCCAATGTATTAATCACAGTACCCAAGGCATACTCTGAAATTATAGCAATGTTAAAGTAGGACTCTTACCTTGCCAATAGGATTGTGCGGGGTATTC
This sequence comes from Dromaius novaehollandiae, assembly GCF_036370855.1. NCBI lineage: Eukaryota > Metazoa > Chordata > Aves > Casuariiformes > Dromaiidae > Dromaius > Dromaius novaehollandiae. Next base: position 24,231,988 of record NC_088105.1, on the reverse strand, counting down.
AGAATAATAGCTTTTGTTTTGGAATTAAATTTATTTGCAAGTTCAGTGGGATCTAAGACCCAATCAGCACTAGATGCAGAGTTTCCATCATTTTTCTAAAATAAGAATAAGCATATGCATTACTTGAATACCACACATGTTATAGTCTAAACAGAGATGCTCAACTGCCCCTCAGATCTTGTCCCCTAACCATATGTGCTAACTTCTCCAACCTGCCCTGCTATCCCAGGAGGAGCTTCCAGCTAAGAACAAGATAAATTATGATGACAGTCCTCTCTTGGCTACTGTCTGTCTTAGGGCCTCCCTAGGAATACGTAAGGTTATCCTCACACTACTTAGCACATACACAGTGAGTAGACTGGTTTCCAGGATCTGCTTACATACACACTAACCAGATAGCATGTAATGTGGGAAGTCCAGTCACATAACAATAAAGTATATGGCCTTCCCAGGCACTAGAAAAGCATGTGCTTGCTTGGCTGGAAGGACTGATCATCACTGGACCAGAACTTTAGGTCTTCCCCTCCTCCTTATCCACAAGGAAATAGCCAAAGAGTTAAAAATCTGAGCCATTCAGGCTCTGGGGTTTCTGCAGTATCACATGAGGATGACAGAAGTTTGGATCAATTTCTGCAGAGAGCAAAGACCATGGCCATACTAACTTTCTGACACTGGCATGTTACTGGGAGGGAGCAAAACCAAAAAAAGGATGTGAAACAAAAAAATACTTGAAGGAATCCCATCACATTCAAAGCAGCCCTAGCAGGAGGGCACCCAGAATAGCCTCTCCTACTCCCACTGCATTCCTGGAGGCTTTCTGAATGCAGGTTTTTCTGATCTCACAGTGTTCATGCAACAATCCAACCCAAAGAGGCCCTCAGCCAGGAAGCAGGGCTGCCAGTCACTCAAGCCAACAGTAACAGTATCAACACTTTGTGTCCAGAACAGTCCCTGCAAGCTTCCAGCATGATGTCAGTGGTACCAAGCAACCAGATGGTGTCAGCTCTGCCTCCTCTCTTTGCCAGCGTGCCAACACAGCAGCTTCCCCAGCATGGCAGGGCAACACATGCTTGCTCTGATCCCACCAACCTGGACTGTTCCAAAGAACTGAAGCTTTCTGCACCTTTCACAACAGCCAGCTAACAGATTTATCAGTGAAATCACTCTCTAAAAATTAACCCATACCAAAATTATTCCTTTTTACCAATAAATGAACAGTAATTCTAGTACGTATGGCAAATATGTCTACTGCATGATCGCTTCTAATTTAGGAAGCAGATTTTGGAAAAGAAATGATATTCTGTCATTACAGGAGTTGCTGAACGGATCAGAAACCAAATCTTTTAAAGAACAGCAAATACACAAACTGCACTGATATGCAATCACCCTTCCCTTATTTGCAATGAAGACGTTTTTCTGACGGCATCCAAAAAAGGAATCTTGATCAGCTTTCAGAATGCACAAATTGAAGTAGATGAGAAACAATGCCCTACCTTTTCCTATGCTAATAAAATATTCTCTCTGTAATGTTTTGATTTACACTATAGCAATTTATCTCATTTTAATATAATTGGGTATTACAAAAAACTATAGAAAAGAGCATCTCCTACAAGGTGTTCATAAAATTTTATTAGGTATAGAAGAGAAGTTTTAAAGGATAAATATTTTTTAAAAAGCTACTCACATTTCTCAAAGGGATATAAACAGGCTTTGCACCCGCCATCTTTACCATTGGTTCATAACAGTCAAAAAATGGCTCTATTATTATTACCTGAAACAACAATCATCAGTATCAGAAACAAAGAAATTGCAGTGTGTGATACCATCATATTTTCAGATTTATTTTGGTGACATAACTTGATAGCGTTTCTCGCACTCCATCCTCATCTAACATTGCAAATGTTCTTTCTGTTAGAACATCATATAGCAATATCCTCAGTCTAAGTGTGATTAGTACTATTCATTTTAGACAACAGATACAGTTCTTCTAGAGTTATACAGTACAGCTTTTAGCATATGATGCTAGGAGTGGCTGGTCATACAGGCAGATGTGAAGCAACAAGGCAAAGATGAACAACAACAATGGCAAATGGCTGAACCATATCAGGCTGCCCTAATTCCATGCACAAAATCCCAGGTGAAAATAAGTATGCATATGCTATGAGGGATGCGAGGTTTTGTTCTGAACACATTGGTTCTGCTATGCAGCCTCCAGTATTACTCTCACGCAGTAAAGACACATATTTAGGGCGTACTGGCCTATCATGTCCAATGATAGCTGGACACACTTGATCTGAGAATGTGCAGTACCACTAGTTCGGTATTTCCAAGAAGAAGAAGATCCCAGAAGAATGGCTAAAGACCTGAGTTTATCAGAAGAAAATTTTCAGGGAGGAAAAGAGGACAAATCCAAGGAAAATTTTATAGAGGCTAGCCCTATGTAATACGGGAAAAAAAAAAAAAAAGGCCAGTAGCAGACAACCATAAAAAAAGAGAAGTATCAGAACAACAGAGAAGAAAGAGAAGATACAGATAAGAACACATTACAAAAGTGAAAACAGCAAAATACTGAAAGCAAAATGCATGACAAAAGAAAAAACTCTTGTCCTCTGAATACATAAGGAAACATCCCCCCAAAATGACTTTTCATATCACTAGCAAAGAGGCCGAGATCAGCTGTGAAGGGATAAATCATCACAGTTAATACAGTAAGTAAATGATTCTTTCTTTAAAAATGTGTACTTCCCCTCCTATGCTGTTACCCATGCAATAGTCCAAAAGAGAACTTGATATACAATGGTTATTCAAACACCGCAAATACTTTGTGCCAGACTTAGTTTTCTGTTGCAAACAACAGCCCACAAGTTTTTTCAAACAAGAACTCGGTGAGTGTTGTGTTACCAAACAGTAAGAGTGATACAGAAACTGCTACAGGTATCTAAGTATGAAAGGGGTGTGTAAGCTGGTGAATGGTAGGGAAGACACCCAACATCTCCTGACCACAGCTTCTGAAACTGTCAGACAGACATACAGAGGTCTGAATTACTTCCTGCAACAAATCAAATTAACGGAGTTCAAAAAGCAGCCCCAACATAACTGCAAGTGAAAAAATAGACAAATTCTAATTTCAGTGAGTATAAGTAAATATTTCTAATAAAAACTTACTTCATCTCCCTCTTCAATTAATGCCTGTACTGTACTAAAGAGAGATCCATATCCTCCCACTGTCACCAAGATATCTGTGAGAGGGTCAATCTTCCTTCCACAAACTCTCTCGTATATCTGAGACAAGGCTTTCACCAGCAATGGATGTCCCTGTTAAAAGCAAAGAAATACAGTTGACTGGTGTGTTCCTTTTTAGGCAAGAAGCCAGGTGTTACTGACAATGTGTAAGGCCCATGTTTGATTTTTTTCACATGTATCAAAATAATACATTTTAAAATAGAAGAATACAAGATGGGCCTTCGGTGTTAGTGGGTTTGAACAGGCAGTGTGCCTTAAAGAAGTTTTTGCACGCTGGAGAAGAAAAGTGGGTTCAATTTCATCATTTCTACTAGGTAATTCTTCGTAAATCTGATGCTTTTGAATTTCTCTCTTATCATCACATTTAAGGATAGCTCCAAGCAGCCTAAAGTAGAGCTGGAACAAGAGACAGAAGGAGCGGAGAAAATGCTTTCACATCACTTCATCCTCCCTCTCTTTAGAGCCTCCTTCCTATCTGCCCACGTCTCTCTCTGAAGCTGTTTCTGTTTATTTCCCCCTCTCTCAACTACAAATTATTTGGCACAAGGGAAATCTTTTAATTCTGTTTACATACTGCTGATACACAGCACTTATGAACAGAATGATAATTCAAATAACGATATCCCACATCTCAGAGCACCATTTGCGTCCCCTGCAGGATCACAAAGGTTAGTATATTCTTTCGAAAGTATACAAAGAACAAGAAAACAAACAGGAAATAAAGCTCATACACAATATGGAAACAAGAAGGCACAGCTCTGTTTACTCAGGAAGACTACAGATTTCCTGTTGTGAAATTTTTTTCTATTTTTAGATACTTAGTAGAAAGGGAGAAAGCAGCTCAGTGAAAAAAAATGCAGCTATAACAAAAATCCTTCTCGAAAATATTGAACACTGAAGGCATAAAATTATGAATGCTTTTGTAAACAAAAACATTACCATAAATTAAAGCTTGCCAATCACTGTAGATTCAAATGACAGCCACTTCTTGCCATGAGTGTGTCAACTACACAGGAATGCTGCACCACCCAAGTCATGTGAGGTCATTCTCTAGGCCATAGCCATACAGTCAATGAGAGGTCTAAGGGCTGCAGAAACTGAGACAATGTCTCAATTATCAGAGGGATGTGCATCACTCATATTCATCCCTACCATATTTGCTATCCACAAATATTGCAGATAGCTCAAAAACCTTACTAGTGCAGAAAGTTTAGAGGAAGTTTGAAAGCTGAAGATGTAAATATTGCTAAAAATTCCTCTTTAATTTCTATCAACAGTATAGTATTTCCGCAAATGCTCATAATTATCATGAGAATTACCAAGCTATTTGGGACTAAGGAAAAAAATGACAGAAAAATTGAATAATTGCATGCATTGGCAAAATTATACTTATGCCTGATTTGGAAAATTTTGGGGGAAAATCAGTCAGCAGATATTTGTTGGAAGAGATTGTAGCCGATGCTCTCTGTAACCTCTCCCCCTGCACCAAAGTTCCTCCATTACATTGCCCAGACTTCTGAGGAAATTACTAAACTGTGAGAAAGAGTTTTGAAAATCTCTCCAATAAGATAAGAATAAGACAAGAAAGGTAAAATTACAGACAGACATATGACTGTGGAGATGAGGACTGTTAGTAAGTCAAGGATCCAAGCAGAAAAACTCAACATGGAGAGGTATAAAACCCTAAAGGAAAAAAACACTCAGTGTCAGTGCTGACAGTTTCTGGGGATGATGGCAAATCAGCAACACAGGATCCCTTCCAGGGCTGGGAGCTGTGGAGACTCACTCTTCTCCTCAGTGGTACCTGCCTGGCCAGCAAAGACTTTTCAGATGTCTTATTGGGGATGGTGAACATGCTAACGTTTAGTCTAGAAGTTCATTAAACCCCAGCTATCTTTTGTGTGTGTGTCAGCCATTAAACAATTATTTTATACTTCCAAGTTATACATATATCCCTCCTGTAGAGAAGCTTCAGCTAAAGGTGCCCAAACAAAGTGATCCAAAGTGGGATGGTAGTAAGACTGCATTCAGTGGGTATTTTTTTCACCATTCTTGTCAGGGCCCTGAGTGCACTAACAGGCCCTACTGGCCCTCACCAGCCTCACCCGGGGCCTCCACCCATCCCTGCCCGCAGGCTCAAGAGCTCTATTTCAGCTCAGCCCAGGGCTGTTAGCCCTTGCCTGAGCTATGCTGTAGGAGTGCGGGTCTCCAGCTTGCCTGTGCTGAGCCAGTCCTTGACCTGTGGACTGACTCCCTGGCTAGACCTTGAACCTGCCTTGTCACCATGGATCTGCCTAGTGATCACTGGGGTGTATCTGACCTCAGCTGCCGTCACCACGCCTCATCTTGACCTGCAGATCGACTTCCTGGCTTGACCTCAGACCCACCTCATCACCATAAACCTGCCTGGGCTGATCTCAGCTGCTATCTCTGGCCCAGCCCTGCTTGCCTTGCTCAGGTGCTGCAGGACTAGGCCTTGGCTGGGGAGGCCCCTGCCCTGTCAGCTGTGTTAGTGTGCTCAGCTCCCTGTCCCTTCAGGTGCTGCTGGCCCTCACGGCTCCCTGCCGGTTCTCATGCATGCAAATTCTCAGAAAATAGGCAAGAAGCTATGGTGAAATACATAAACAACGACTCCACAACTACTTACCCAGTCACTGGCTTACCAGCTCTACACAGCAATGCTTTCCTACATGTTGCTGCATGTCCTCTAGAAACATATTAGATTGTATATAAACAGACTCCCTAGGATCTTGTAGCAATCCTGACACATTATTCTCAGTTGGACAACATGGTTTATCCTTACCACAAAATTTGAGAAAGACAAACTGAACAGGACAAGGAAGTGGTCATACTAAACCAGAGCAATAGTCCACTTTAATAACCTGCCTTGGAAGAATGACAAATGCCACATGCTCATACATGCTCAAGAGGTAAACTCTACATGTCAACTTGTACAGCAGATAGCAACTATCCTCCAGGGCATAAAATTACTTGTAATTACCTCCTAATGCCCACTGAAACCTACTGAATGTTATGGGTGAATCTTTTCCCAATTCTAGAGGTGCTGTCTCAGCTGTATCAAGTATGTCTTTCTCATTCTACTGTGATCCTATGCATTCATGTTTATACTGAGCAAAATCAGAGGTAAATGTATAATTTATATGCTTTGTGCTGTGAATAGATTTGGTATGAATCTTCAGTGACAATCTACCCACACGCACACTACCACATTGATCTTGCCAAAGGATTCTGCCTTAAAGAACCCCACATGGATGACATTGCTTAGTAGCTGATAAAACTACTAGAGAAACTAAATTTCAGATGTAGGAGTATGAATTATGGATATAACCAATATAAGCAAAGTCTTAGATTTTTCTACATGGTAAGACTTCCACTAATCTTGGGTCCCCAAGTTCCAAGGTACTTACAAAACCCCGTGTGTACTGGTTCAGTCTGTCAACTGCTGCTGCCTTTGCCAGCTCTTCTTTAACATAGCTGGGAGGCGATATATCAGGAAGGCCTTGACCAAGATTGACAATTGAGGGATCTGCTGCCACCTTTGTAAATTCAACCCTAAAGGGAAAAAAAGAGTTCTAAGTTTGACATACAAGATAAAATTGTCTTTTCCATCATCAGCATTAAAAGGCAAAAAGAAGTGTTTCAGATTGCCAAATTCAGAGCAGGGGAAACAGCTTCAAGTAAAGAGTGCTCATACTGAGAAGCAGGGGCTGGGACAAAGTTAAGCAACCACAGGAGTCAGAGGGAACCTAAAAAAGGTTTATTTTCTGCATCTACACAGTAACTTTCTTTCCAGCAAAGTTGTGTTCAGATGGCCACACACACAAACATATAGTAACCCTGGATGTGAGCAGAAATGAAACACTATCCTCTTTGCAAGATGAGGTAGACCTAATTAGAACAGGCACATTAAATGATTTAAAGGCTAGATTCTGTCGAATGAAGGTGTTATTTAAACTATCCAATCATCTCAGAGCATTGTAAATTTTTTTTCTGAGTGATTTTAGGCAACAGACCGTTTCAGGCTGTTCATTAACTGTTTCTAGTACCCTGCCAAAAACTAACTTTAGAATTCTTGATTAATTTTTTTCCTTCTTTCACGGGTAAGCTTTGCATTTTACCCTTTCTTCACTACCCAAATGTCAACAAGATTTACAAAAAAAAAAAAAAAAAAAGCAGCTTCACAATTCTGTAAAATAAATAGAAATTTCTAAAAATGAGTCCGAGGCAGGATGACCAAAGCACCTTGTGTGTGTTACACACAGACACACACACACATACAGCTAGTGTGTGTATATATACACACGTGTACAACGAGTGCAAGCCCAATATGGTGCTGTTATCAATTACCAAAATCCCATTTTTGTCAGTGATGGATTTAATACTGATTTGAGAGTAATTTAATACCAAGAAAAGGTATATTAAAAATAATGGGCCATATTCTAAGGACAAGTATAGTGGTTAAAAAAAGTACTATTCATGTTTTCAAAAAAGCAAGAATAACTTAAATACATTGTTTAACAAAATTAATATTTAAATTTGAAAGTCTGCTATGCCACCATGCCCAAAAGTTGCACTTGTCTTATGTGGTTTACTAGATAGCCAGAAGCCTAACCCTAATGGCTAAAGCTCAATAAATAATTCATAGCTTCAACAGAACTTCTTTCATTGCTTCTGTCCTTTAAGGAGGTGCCAAATATATTTCAGCAGAGACAGCGAGTGCTATATATCTTTGTGGTGCTTATTAGCAATAATTATCAATTCAGAAAGAAAATATATCAGTCAAAGACATTTTCTGAAATTTGCAGATATTTTTCTTTTACTTACCACACATTGCTGTCAAGGCCTTCAATTCGTCTTGTGTTTTTGTGTTTGAACGGCATTGTCTGCAAGATGAAAATATACAAACAGAAGGGTTTTGTTAAGAAAGACAAAGTGCTATACTATTGGATTCTGCATGACAAACTCTCCTTCACACTTTTTCAAATATACTATTGCCAGCTGAATTCAGCAGTTACACAAAATTACAGACATGGTCTTTCATCAAAGCTTTTATAATAGCTTGATTTCAGACTAACATGAAAACACATAAATATGGCCTAAATTCTTATTCATCATTATCTAAACCCACTGAACTTAAGACAAGGTTGGAGCAGTGACATAATTTAGCTCAAAAGCTTTAAAAGATGACCTAGAAAGAATGTACAAACCATATTTTTTTCTTTTTTTTATGATACACTAAAGACTTAAGGACTGAGTTATTTCTGGCCCAATTCCTGCCCAAACCAGTTTGGAAAGCATGTTTTCTATGTAATTATATTTGTAAAATTGATGAGTAACTGGAAAATAGGAAAGACATTTCACATTTTCATTCAGATTATTAAAACTTTCCAATATTTATTTGCAACACAGAAAAACCACATTAGAACCTAAGTTTTGCTATGTATTCAGTTCTTCAATTAAAATCTTATAAAACTACTTCAGAACAGACCTTCATTGAATCCTCCCTATAAAGACAGATAAAAATGGATTGACATTTTTGGTATTTTTAAGCTAAAAAAAAAAAGTAAAGAAAGTTAGGAAAAACTTTCTCTGATGTATTTGTATGTTCAAACAAATAACAAAGCAGCACAAGCTCATTTCTATCTGTGTAAACTAGCCTGACACCAGAAAGAAATTCATGAGGCAAATCAGTCCGATACTCAATACTCCAGATGCTCGTGTCTTTGAGTCAGACTACTGATTTTAGCGACTTTTACCACTGTTAGCCGCTATTGCTGTCTGAAAGATTCAAAAAGCATACTCTAGCTTCTATTTGAGAAAGAAAAACACTGAGTTACCATTACAGTCAAAGTCTCAACTTTGAATCAATGGGAATGACTCACAATAGAAGTGTTCTGCAGGTACATGTTTGCCTGTTTATGACAATGAAGTTACCATATACATAATGCTTTCAGGAATGGGAAGCTATAAGATTAACATACTTCTCTGTTCACATGTCTTCTCTGAGGATCTGATTCTGACCTCATGTGTGAGACACAAACACCAGAGGAATCAAGCACAGAACACCTTCATTTATCCTTAGGAAGAAAACAATCCATTTAGGACAGACAGCTGGATTTGTAATTCTTGACACAGGACATACACCATGGTTAAGAGGGAGCTCTTACAAGGTAATCTGAACTGCATCTACTCAGAAATGCACATGTGGTTTAGAAGATGACTCCACTGTTGGTATTTATTAAATATGATTAATGTCTGGCTGTACTATACGAAATCAGTAATGCGGCATTACTCAGCGAGCCCTCCCCTTTTTCCCATGCTAGACTACTCACACTACAAGGAATGAGAAGTCTTACCCTGAATCTTTCCAGTTAGTAACGAGAATTCTGTACGCTCCTATGTGCAACTCTTCTTCAAATTGTTTTAATTTGATGAAAGCTAAAGGCTTATCAACCGCAGGACTTTTATCACTAAATGTAAGGTAAATCTTTACTGTACTAAGTAACTTTCCCTAGCTAAAATGTATTGACAAATAAAAGAAGCCTTTGCCTAATAAAGCTCTCATACCATTTTAAATTATTTTTAATGATTCAAGCCTTCTTGTTTACTTTTTCTTGCGCCTTGAAACTAGTTATGGAACAGAATAGCTGGAGCTGTGTTAGTTTTCAGGCTTTCACAGCTTCAGCTTAATGTGAGGTTCAGGTCCAGCTCATTCCTTTACTTTGAGAAAGTCAACCAATTAGCTGACATTTTAAAAATGACTTGTTCAGTAGAATTCTTTCTCGTAGAAGGTCATGAGAATTCTTAGGATTCTTTTTTTTGTTTTGGTCCAGTTACGTCATCACTTGATAATCTTCAAGCCATTTTTAGGTACCAGTTACCATCTCGATTAGTTCAAGCATGCAAGGCGCTTCCCCATCAAGCTCTAGCTCTGTGACCTTCTGTTTTCCCTAGTGCTGATCACTTTAGACAGAAGGTCAGGTGCTGCTCCTATTTATCTTTCTCCATAATACAAAGAAACTTGTGGTCAAAGTGAATGGCAGTTTAATACTGACAGAAGGAAATACTTTCACATTTTGCATAATTAAACTGTGAAATTCAATGTCAAAAGCTACAACTGAAGCCAAAAGCTTACAAGAATTAAAAAAAAGAAAAGAGAAGAAAAAAACAATTAGATATTAGCATGGTCAGTAAGAACACCAACTACATTAAATAGATCACAAATACTTACGGCATATGAAAAAACAACTCCAGCAAAACCCAACCTCGAAAGTGGCTTACATGTTAAAAGAAAACTTTTCATACAGGCAACCTATGCTCTAACTGTCCCGAGGAAAGGTTGGAACATCTGATTTTTTGGAGGATGTGACGTGTGCCTTGGTTGACACAAGTTGTTGACTAGGTGAACTCTTGTTCTGACCTGGGAATGCAATTGGTAATCCAATGTTCCACATGCAGTGAAGTGTGTGACCTCCAACCATTCGCCATGTTGCAAAGCTTTGTTTTCTTTCAACAAAACTGGAAGACTTAAAATGAAGTTAAACAATCTCATAAACAATTAAGCTGGGAAATTAAGATGAGTCTGTATAAAATAGAGTTTAAGCTCCACCTTTAAAGTTTGAAAGCTATACACACAGTAGTAATCACTGAATTCCATTGTGCTTGTATGGTTAAATATTTGACTGATTTGAATAACTTAATTTTGCTGGAGCTATTAAACGTTGGAACAATAAAACAAGAAGTAAAGAAAATATAGCTATAGAAAACAATGTTTTGTAGACTTCCTCACATAGGATCAGCGAATCTTAAACTGCCTGGCCAAAAATAATTCAAAACCAAAGCAGGACCCAATCTAATGTATATTTACTGGCAACGTGACAAAATTAGTGCATCTGTAAAATAAATACTACATGAAATAGTTTAATCTATGAAGTTGATGGAATACTTACTGCAAAGGCTGAAAACCTGATGGATTTGGAAGGCAAATCTGTCCGTAGTAAGTGTGTTCTAACGCCAAGGCAACAGAAGCTTCGTGAAGCAAAAAGCATGCCTGCATAACAATTAAATAAGTAAACTGAAAAATACTTACAGATTTCAGGATTGACTTTCTTGCACATCACTAAGCAATTTTAAAAGCTCAGATCTTCCTCTCTCTTCCCTTCAATGGTTTTCTTTCATTGAAATCAGTTCTAGAAAATTACTACCTTATCATATATCTAAACACCGAGGATGAAAGTTTTTAACTGACAGGGCTGCAGAACGTTTCTGAGGAAGGTTTCCTCTATTTGCTGGCACTGATATTTTCCTTGAATGAAAATAAAGACTAAATGCAATTAAAGACTGAAGTCTCTGTTAGAATTAGTATGAAACTCTGTTCATCTAATAAAAATTGCTATCAAAGTGGCCAGCTTAGAAACAATATAAAAAGAACACAATAAAAAAAATATTTAAAACCAGTTTCCATTTTCAAGTGTTTCAAATCTGGCACTCCAAAACTGAGAACTAAAATCACCAGTCACACTGGAGATGTAGGCCTGCATGGTTTATGTAACTACACTAAGTTTTGCTGCAATGATTTGGCAAACAGCAAGTATGTATCAAGGCAGAAAATCCACAGCTAGAAAGGACATTGTGTGGAGTTACAGACCATTCCCTGACCACAGAAAATGAGCCATGTTAATCCATTACCATGAAGAAGTGCAGAAGAAAGTGCTGGTACTTTAGGCAGCTACTTTTAGAATGTACTTTTAAACGCATGTATTGGATGACATTGTCAAAATGACTGGAATTCCTAAGAGAAAAATAATATAACCCAGAGGCCTACATCAGAAACACAGTATGTCACAGCAGTATCATTAACTGTGGTTTGCATAGCTTACTCTTTAGAGAATAAATAACCCCACTTCTGGTCACCCCAGACTATACACCTGAAAACGTGAAGAAAACAACAGCAACGACCAAAAACACAACAAAAATGCAGTATTTGTATTAGAAACAGGAATGTAGTAGCCTATAAAAACAATGCAATGCAAGCTTTGCAGACAGAAGTAGAGAGGACAATTCAGTATCAAAGAAAAAAAATGAGTTTTTCATTAAGAAGAATGGTTTTACTCCAACAAAAAAGCGCTCTTTACATTTTAAACACGAGTTAATAAAAAAGGCTCCTTATCTAGAAACTTTTAATGATGCCTTATCAAATGAGTTAAGTTTTAAAACTAATTTGATTTTGCCTTTCTCCTATTCCAGTGCTACAAACTCAGTCTCAACTGTGAGACCAGCATCCTTCTCACACAGTACTATCCACCAACAAGGGTCCTGGCTAACTCGCTCAGACCCTCAGCAGTACCCACGCAATCCCGTCGTATCGCAAGCTGCAAGTAATTCATTGACACTTCCTTCACAAGGAGAAATACGCTAGTAATTTCCTTAACTCCGCTGGCCCAGATGGCTAACAAAATAAACAGCAATTAAATCTTTGACACTAGTCAGCAGATATTGTCAAAGACAGAAAATACAACTGTTTAGTAAGATCTGTATATACATTTTAAGTTATTTTTCATAATAGCCTTTAGCATATCTAACAGAATCTTTGATAATAAGCACTTGAAATCAACTGGATTGTAAGGGCCTCTATTTTTCTCCCTATGTTGACAAAAATTTTAAGCTAGTATTAGTACACTACCCACATAATGTGACTATAACAGTAGTGCTGTTCTTCCATGGTTTGACCAAAGACACGCTTACTCTTGCTGCATGCTGCAAACATTTACAAGTAATTTCAGTGTGACAAACATGCACAAATTGTACTGAGGAGTAGAAAATGAATCAGTAACTTGCAAACCTTACATGCAGAACAAGCCCTTAACTTTTGCAAGAAAAAGCATTAACATTTGTAAATATTTCTAACATTAGTGCCATGCCACACTGGAAAACAGCATGGCAATCGTAAGGCAATCATACAAAACCACAACCCAGCATGAGGAGCAGCAGACCTGTATCACTGTAGAGTGGTCAATCTCTACAGTACCTGAAACACCTGCAATAAAAATTGATACTCATCTTTAACATCATGGAAGTGCAGAAATTGTGAAAATTTTATGAGGAATATCATGCAAAAAAATATTTTGTTGAATACTTTCAATAAGGAAAGCAAAGGCCTCTTGATGTAACGTTAGTCCTGCCGTACTTAAACCTCTTAGTGCCACTGATCCACTTGCTAATTCATACTCAAGAGCACTCACTGCCAAGACTAGTGTCCCCTAGGCTGAACAGCCTCCTATAAATTACTTCTGTGACTTTTTTTTCTGTCTAGGAGTACTTCTCTCTCATGTAACACCAAATGCTTCCATTTAAACTACTCTAGCAAGTAAAGGCATCCAGAAGTGATATATCCAGAATACATCACAGGCTCAAGAGGATGATTTACTGTTGCATTTAGGATGATCTCATGTTTATTTGTTGCCTCTGGACATGTTTTGTCAATGATTTTGCTTTACATGAGACAGCTTATAACGTCTGTCCTACCCTAAGTTTTTCTCATCACGATGGAGAATTTCTTACAGCACTGGAACCTACAGAGGTGTTTCAAACCCTGCTTAAATTCTTTTAAAAACTTTTAAGGTTCTTCACACACAGAAAATGCACTGGTCTTTTTGTGGAGAAATGAAAGAGCATTACATTTTTCTTTCTTAGCCTTATGAATGTCTTTTTTTCGGTAGACTTGGAACCAGGCACCGGCTTTTTGGCCAAGAGTAGCATCTGTTAAGCTCAGAAATTTACAGTTCGGAATATTTTTCATCTCATTCTAATTTTCCAACATCTGAAATCATTCACTTTTACTCATAGCCAGTCCTTCTGGAATTCATGCTTGAACTTCCATAGAGCAAAAAAAGAAAGTCAACACACTAGAGAAAGGAAAAGGAAAAATGACTACTCCTGCAGCCTCCTTTCCTGTAGGAGAGTGAGAAGGAAGGCAGACTGTCAGAAAGGTCAACTTGGTCAAAGGTTTTAGTGGGGCTGGGTGAAAGATGCATGTGTTTTTAATTCTGGCAAGTAATCCAGTTTAAGAGTGTGTGCTCAGGAGATTTGGTAAACTAGACTAGAAGATATAGGAAGACTTTGTGACGGGAACTCTCCGGATACATCTGCGCACTAACAATCATTTAGCTCATACAGTGCTTTATAACTGCTGCAGCACAGATAAAATCTCTTGACTAAATGCGAGTCTCTCAGGCTCCACAATAACGCACACTGAATCACTGTTATACCCATGTTATATTCAATATTTGTTGAATACGTAAACTTAAAAGCGTGTCATGTCTCAGCTGAACTTCATGAAGTCTTTGAAAGCCTGTACCTTCACGTGTGCGTGCTTGGAGGATGCAAGCTTTGCAGAAAGAAAGGGTGCCACGCTGCTGAGTCCTCTCCAGATCCTTTCTCCACCACACGAAGGTGGTAACGCACTGACCACGCCGAGAGCACTGTTGCTAATACCTGACTCACACTCAAAGCATCCCTCAGGTGTCCCGCTTAAAAGCTTGTGCACGTGAAGGACTTGCCATCCTAGACAACGTTTTATTTCCTCTCCCACAGTCTGCACGGAAAGGAAAACGCTGAGCACGAAGATATAAGTGTTTTACAACATGGGCTGAGGAGAGGGACCAGGTCGTGGGGGGGGTTGCCTTCACCCCCACCCCCCCCCCAGCACCTTCTGGCATTTACATTTAATACCGCACTTCTTACGCTTCCGCCGAGAGCCGCCCGCTAGCGCGTATCTCCCCGCGGAGGCACGCCGAGCCCGCGGCGCAGCCCGAGCGCCCCGCAGCCCTCACCGCCGGCCCGGCCCGGCCCGGCCCCCGCAGGCCGCGGCCCCGGCGCTGCCCCGGCACACACGCACGGCGGCCGCGCGCACCTCCACAGCGAGGCCGAGGCCGCGGCCCCGGCCCGCCCGCGCCGCGGGGCCGCTCCTGTGGGCTCCCCGCCGCGGCAGCGGATGCCGGGGGCAGCAGCCCCCGCTGCAGGCCCGGCCCGGCCCTGCGTCCCCCGCCCCGCCAGGCCCCGCTCCTGCCCTGCAACTCACCGCCGGGCGCCGCCTGCGCGCTGCCGGCCCGCGGGGAGTGCGGCCGCCGGGGAGGAGCCGGGCGCTGGTCAGCCCGCCCCCGGCGTCCCTAGCGGCAGCGCAGGCGAGGGGCGGCGAGGGTCCGCCCAGGGCGAGGCGAGGGGCGGCGGCAGATGTCGGGGCGGGCGGGGAGGCGCAGCGCGGCCGCTGGTGCGGAGCTGTTACTGAGAGGCCGCGCAGGCGAAGGGCAGGTGTCCCGCTGAGGGCCTGCTCCCAAAATCAGGCACGGGAGCTTGGCTGAACAGTTCAGACTCTGATTTCTCACGCGTACACATGCTCACAGAGATACCTATAATCTGAACAACATCAGAACGGGTCCTGGCGTAGCGCTGAGTAGCGACCCTCGTCCTTCTGCCCTTCCGGAAAGGGAGAAACGTCAAAGCTGTGAACAACCACCTCGCACCTAAGTTAACCCCTCGTCCAAAAAAGAATGGCGTTTTCTGAATTTCTGAAGGTATTTTACAAATTCAGGCCTGCCATGGTTATGCTGGATTTACATTGCTGGGATTCCTTTCTCAGCCAGGAAAAACAAGGAGTCACTCTGCTCCCAAGCACAGGCTGCCATGCCGGGAGAAGGGAAGGAGCTCGACGAGGGCTGGGAGCAGCGCGGCTGCGCCCTGCTTGCGCCAGGCCCTGCTGCTGCAAGGCTGCGCCGTTCGGCGTGAAGTCACAAAAAGCGTCCTTTAACCAACACCTCATGACTACCAAATCTTGTCATTCAATTATAGAAAAAATGAGGACATTTTAAAATGTCTTTTTGCAACCTTTTTTTTGCTGCTTTTATAAATCTTTGCAAAAAACACTTTGCCTTAATATCAGTCTACAGCATTTGGAGAGTTATTTAAAGTACTCTGAGCTTTCCTTAAAATAGATTTTGTATGCTCAGTAACATATTGTTATTTTAGCATCCAATATCTTAGAATGCTACAGAGCTGAAAGAAACAAAAACATTTTTACGGGGGCCTATTTTAGTGGCATGACATTACATGTCAAATTCAACTCTTGTTCTAAAACATCCAGTAATATAGATAAATATTTAAATAAAGAACTGCACATGACATAAGAAAATACTTTTTATAGCAAGTCTTCTTTAATTTTTAAATATTTTCTTTGATGCTAGAGATCTAGTAAACAATAATCATGAAGAGAAAAATTAGCAGACAGAATGCAGATATTAGATGCACTAGATACTTCTGCTACTTACTCCTGTATTCTATTGCTACTTATTCCTTATAATTCTGCTACTATTCCTATTTATATTGTGTTATATCTATAATCTATACCCATGTGAAGAGAATGTTTCACAGAACAAACTAGAACTTGGATGCAGAAATACTCTGATGAGAACAAAAAGAAGCAAAATTAAGCAAAGGGATACAGCTATGATTTTTGATCCTAAATATGACATGCAGAGAACTTAACACTTTATTACTTTTTCAGTAATGAATTTTGAAAATTCTAATGTTCTCAAAACAGGGTACTTCTACTGTGTCTTTTGGCAGTAAGGCACTTTTAAAGATAACCTCTCAAAGCCCCCACCGGAGGGCAGCAGATTACAGACCTTGCCTTGCCACGAGGAGATTCAGAAAAGGAGAGTTCAGCCTTCTGTTGGCCATTCGTAACACCGATGTGCAGATTTTTCACAGAATTTATTGTACAAAGCAGACCTAACTGGAAAATCCAGGCAACATTCTCCACGCTGACTTCTGCACAACACCACTCCTCTAGCTTCGTGATACATAAATTTGAAGGGACGTTATTAAGATACTGCTGATTCATCCTCAGCTGATGAAACAAAGAGTATTTGATTCCAGCCCCCTTTAAGTGCTCTCAGTGCTCATCAGATCAGCTGATATGAGGGAGAATAAAGAGGGCTTTAAAGCGAAGTCTGCTCCAACTCCGTTCTGGCTCTGACACATCGTCTCTTGGAAGATTAAGTGAGTTTACCAAAAGTTTTCATAAAACAGGATCTTATGAGCACATGGAAAAATGGAATCCACTGCAGTTTAATTAATGTGGCAAAGGCAATATTGTCTGCCCTTTCAGTTACGATTTTATAGCATCTAGTGCCATGGTTTTGGTTTAAATTTCAGCTGAGATAATACGAAAAACATATAACAGGTCCAACTTAGGCAGCAATCTAAGTCCAATGTAATGACTGACCACTATGAAAATTCTAGTTGCTACCTATACTGAGTAGCATATCTTTCAAGTTCTCCCCAAAACTGACAATATAGTTTGTTTTATTTAATATTAATGGTATTTTATTCTTTAAGCAGGAAAGGCTCAGTTCATATCTCAGTCAGAAGGCTTGCAGAAAGCTTGTCTCAAAGCTATTAGAAAAAGTAATAAAATGGTTCAGCCTTGCTACACTGGCAGTGTGAGGGCCAAAGCTTCCGTTTCAAAGACTGCTAACTTTAAAAGCTGTTCAAAGTTCTGGCACAGCAGGGAAGACAGGAACATTGACATCTGAGCCTAATGGTTAAATACATTAAATAAACTCTTCTGAACACAGCATTCAACAGTATTCACAAAATGAAAATGGTCCTGCATCACAGGACTCAGTTAAAGTAGTAAGTTTACGTATGGTGAGGTACTGGCATTTTCAAATATGTCTTTCATACTTAGAAGTAATATTCATTGCAATACTTAGACCTAATGTTCCCAGCAACCACAATGAAGTGATGTGGCTTTTTCTTAAACACCCCAAGTATCTCATACTGACTTTAAGTTTAGGAGCATTTCACTTATTTTGTCAGTGCATGGTAATGCATCCTGTATTTTTGATAAAAGTCTTGCATGGCTGATCTAACTGCTTAACACACACCCATTCATTAGAAGAATTAATGCATTTTTAGGTGAATTTCTTTTAGTATAACCCAGCTACATCCTATTTGTAAAGGAAGAAATGTCATCAGGAATCTCTATACTTCAAAACAGATCAGTGGGTGCTAGTTCAATTGCAGAGGAGAAAATTACTTTGCAGGACTTGGATGCAGTTCAGATCACACTATTAACAGTACATAGAAAGTCAGCTGACTTGGACTAAGTTTTGCCTGTTAGAGTTTTCTGCCCCAGCTGCAGTAGACAAGACCCTAATGAACCTGCATCTTGGTCAAATCAAGGTAGGGATGAAAACCATAAAATTTAGGTGATCTTTCCCTTGGGGTATAGTCAGTGCTTTCCAAAGTGTTATTATGCAAATCATAAAAATAAAACCTTATACATGAGAGAGTTTGAAAAGGCACATAAGCATTGTTATTTCCTTTTTACATGAATTTAGGGCTGAAGGAATCTTTTTGTCAAGAGGAAAAAAATACTAAATTACTGATGAAACAAATCTTTGACAGTCTTGTTTGCTAACAAGAAATGGATGAAAATCTGTTTTTCTGATCACAAAAGCAAGTGGACAACAGATGAGATAATTTCTTTGCTCACAATTCCTCTTCTTGCTATCTTCTTCTACTCATTTTCTTCCTCAGAACTACACGACTGTGCTGTGCTAACAAGTCCAGCTTTTCAAGCAAAAGTACAGGACAACACACTGATGTCTGGAACAGTTTGGTGCCTCACCTTAAACGCACAGCTCTGTGCAACACACTCACGCATTTCTAAGCCAGGGATAATTTGGAGTCTCTCAAGAGGGAGGTAGCCACCCTACTCCCAGCCCACTGCTGTGCTCACACTTTATAATCTGCCTTCTTGTGACTGTAAGCCCTGTTCAGGAAAAACAGTATGACTCTTGTCTTTCTAAAAGTTTTTTAAAGAAATGTTCTAAGAAATTAGTGTGCTACTTTAAATAAAATGTGCCATAATGCAGATAAAGGAACACAGCCCAGATATCTCACATGCTCAGCTTTATTCCTTAAAGGCTGAATCCAGCCAGTCTGGATTGGGAAAGAGGATGTAGCTGCCTGGTTGCTCCTACAGTGTGATTAACACTGGATTGCATCAGGGGGGTCTAGTGAACTGGAAAGTCTACAGGGAGAATTTCCTATATTACCCACACTGTGCAGTATTAAACAAATGCATAAGAGTTTTCAGTCATTTGGGATGAGATGAATGACTCGTGTCTAACTACATTTTTTAAAGATAAAACATTCCAGATACGTGCCAAGGAACTCCTTGTATCAGACTGTGCAGTATGCATTTATTATTTACATTGATTCTCATTCAATATTATGATTTTTTTGCCTGGTAAGCTGTACTGTAACAATTTACTTATCAGATAGTAGCTACTGTATATGCCTGGCACTATTTTGAAAACGGCATCATAGCCAATTAGTTTGATCTCTGAGTTTAGATTATACTGGCCTTATTGCCTCTAAAGATCTAGTCCTACCAGGTGCTGAGAACTCTCCAGCTCTAAATGACCTCATACAGTTTGTAAATCTCTAAGAAATTTGAACACAACTGCAGAGTAAAGCAGTCGTGGATAGCTCTGGCATTTCTTAGCATTATCAGTAAAAGAATGAATATTCATTTATTAGGGCATTGTTCATACTGTCAAGTTGATTTAAAATATGTCTATGGATCTTTGACTTTATAAAACTATTTAGAGATTTTTACGTAATGAAGGTTAGCGGACCTGGCTGGCGTTTTTTCCCTATGGAATCAAGCCATTAATAATGAAAATGGCTATGACAAAGGAAGTATTTTCTGACAGATTCCAGAGGTGCTTTCTCTGTACATAAATTTGGGAAGAAATACTGCAGTATAACAGACCTTTTCATCTTATCATTTCCATATCCTCCAAAGAACGAAAGGCAAGTTTCTGCTTGAGATGTAGGATCTCGTCATCAAAAGAGCTATCTATCAAAAGGGGGATGTGCTGTTAGGGATTCCTCAAGCTACCGGAAAGTGATTCTGTGACATTTTTACTGGCAAGGATGACAAATAGCACAGGAACTGGTGTTTTCACCTTCTGGAGGGGTACTGGGAATAAATCTGTGAGATAAATCACCAAACAACCTCAAACTACATGTTAGGAAAGAAGACTAAAGTGAGTAAGAAATAAAGGTCCAGAATGAAAGTGCACTGAAAGACAAAGAAATGTGCTTTGGTCTTTTGATTTAACTTCCCTGAGGATCTGAGTCTTGCAAGGTGCCAAGCAAATCCTGCTTTATTGGAAGGGTGACTTAAATGGGAAAGATTTTACATTGTTTGCTCCTAAGCTGACTCCTTCAGAATGATGCAGATTAAAGAAACCCTGGAACTCTAAGTGTTTAAACTGATCTGATTAATTTTGGTAGGATCAGATTGGGGGGTGACAACACATATCAACCAGACTGCAGTTCTGAGGGAACAGTAATTTCCTGGTGGAAAAAAGTTGAGGACTATAATGAGCAGCTGGAAGTCAGCTGGAGGGGGTAAGCTCTTGACTGGGCTCAGCTGAAGTCAGAACAGCATGTCTACCACCTAAATGAATAAAGCTTCAGTGATTACATAAAACAGCACAGTAAGTAGTTTCTTATTGAAGGACTTCTGATTTCCAGTGTGTGTTAACCTAGCCTTCACAGTAAGCATAAAGATGTCTTCAGACAAGTTCTGGATTGACTAGAAATACAAGACTTTGCAGCAGTGCTGAGCAACTGGAAACTGCCATTAATGAAATAGTTAGTATGTGTAAAACTTTTTCACCTCTGTACAGAGTGAGTGGAATGTAAAAATAAGGTAGCATAAATGAAAGAAAGAGCAAGACAAATTTGAGAAGCCTAGGTCTGCATACAACTACACTAAAGCATATTTTCTTTTATGCAGAAAATTATGTGATGTTAGGTTCCAAGTGCTAGATCCTTAATTACATTTTTATTGACTTGTAGTTGCAATATTAGAGCTGTACAGTGGAGTCTAAGCATTTGTAAACAAATGGCACTGAATTCAGAGGGCACTAAAAGTATTTTAAATCTGCTAGTGGCCTTCTAGAGGCATGCATCAATCATTAGTAATACTGTATTTAGTGTCACGTGTGAGCTCTTCATGCCTACAGAGCTATTAAAGCAAACAAACATTTATTTTGTGTTGAAAATTATTAAGGGGACAAATACCTTCAGTTGCTCTGTTTACTTGGAGGCCACGGTAGAAATCCTCTTGATAAGACTCAGAGAAAGACTTCACATTAGTCAATAAGATGCTAGGGTCACCAGGAGACAAGAATGCAATACCATCTACGAGAATGAGCGTTATCTTCATTCTTTAGTATTTAAAAAGCAGGTAAAAAGCAGAACACATCCTGTTTAGAAAGGCATTGCTTATGCTACCATACACAGTATATCTTTTTATTTCCTATCCCTCTTGCAGGTACTCAGGATGTGTCCTTGATCCTGACATTCCAGTTTCTCCTTTATTCGAACCTTTTCTTTGTCTACAAACTGTTTAAAAATATTTTTTTGTAAGAGGCATTTCTCATATAATCTTTTCTAAGCAGATCTTCAGCGTTCTTAGTACAGCCTTTGTTCTGAACACAAATCACCTACTGTGTAATCACCTGTTTCCTAATGAAGGTTTATTCTGTTTAACCTCAATATAGTTTTCAACACTGTTACCTGTTCTACTTTTGAGTACTATTTTGTTCCAATCTTTTGACAGTTTTTTGTGGAACTTCTCTATCTCCCTTTTCAAAGAAAACTTCTCTCACTGGGAGTATTATTTTAGGGGTACGTCTGTATATTCTGCTCCTCCCTGCCCCCATCTTTATCTTAATAGTCATTTTCCTGTGTAAAGGTAAGTGTATTGAAGTCCACCAAAAGCCTTAATTCGGGAGAGTATGTGAACACTACCTTTGTTCAGCAAAATGCTTCAGCTTGTTTTTCCATCCAGTTTGCACAAGTGAGTTAGAAATATGTGTAGCACTGCCCTGGGACCAATTCCTGTATCTGGTGGAAAACATGAATTAAGTACAGTCTTACTCATTTCTCTCTCCAATTCTAGTCTCTCCCCTCCCTCTAACTCTCCCTCCTCCCTCAGTTGTGGACACAGTTCCAACAACAGTATGATTTGAATTCAGACAGCTGTATATGAATATGGTAGTTTCAATCAAAAAGTCATAAAAAATTTCATACTTTGGTTAATAGTAGCAATCTGGAACAGATGGCCAGACAGGAAGCGTAAGACAATTAAAATTCACTGTACTACTGTTTTTGGCTTGTATTTGACTCACAAACGGTGTGGACAGTATTTTTCTCTTTTAAAGGATTTCACCTTTTTCTGTGATGCCCTATATACACATCCTACCAAGAGATGCCTGTCTCTATCAAAGGTATTTTTAAATATTGAATTAATTTTATCTGCCATGAGGCCCAGTTGTCACTTAAGAGTGGCAGCTCTTAAGTTGTGAATTAAAATCAGCCATTGTCTATGAAGAGGGGTTCACACTAAGAACCATATCTTCTATACATTTCTGTTTTAGCAGGTCTGCACTGTGGTGGGCCAGAAAATGATCTTAACATGCTGCTGTAGCTTTGCCTGTGCTCACCTTATCACAAGTAGACACAGAGAATATGTAGCAGCACAGAACAGAAATAAAATAGAACATGTTGCCTTCTCACGTGTCCTGTATTTGCAGGCTATCCTATGTATGGTGTCTTTCTTGGCCTACTCTACAAACCTGATTCTTCTTCACTGAAATCCAGCCAGCCAAAGATGCATCTCCTTCTCCGGTCCTCTTATGCTGGAATTCTTTCACATTATCAGAGTTTCTCTGGTCTCTTTATTTTCTAAATTACTTAATTGGAGCTCAAGAGCTATGTCCGGGTTTTGAAGTGAATATGAAACATTTCCAGCTGACAGATCCTAGGTCTGCTGGTTTTAGTAGATATCTATAGCTTTGAGATACTTCTCTCTTCAGCAGAAACTAAACTGGTATTCCTGGCCAGTTTATGCTGGATTAAACTTTATGATTACTATATTCATTTGATGAATTAAAAAGACCTTTGCTAGCTTCTTGCTGTCCAAAGCCATCTTGAAAAAGTGAGGGGCTTGCCCTAGCTCATGCTCCAGATCTGGGCTGGTCCCTCCTGTGCAGCCAAGGCTGTGACTGCCCACAGATCCAGCAGAGGGAACTGTTGTTCTAAAATATACCCACCCCAACTGCAAGTCATTATTACACCAGGAAATCAATGATCTGGAGCGTATGTAATCAGTGATTTATACATTCCCCAAAGGAAAGAAGAAGCTTTAGCAAATGCCAGAAACAGCAAGTATGATCATGGCAGTGATGTGCCAGGAGCTGAAATTAAATTATCCATAAATATATAAAGGTTAATTTTTTTTTTCCTCCCTAGGAGAATAAACAGCAGTATGGCATTTTAGAGGTTAAAGAGTTATAATCTGTAGGTTCATGCTTCAGCCCAACTATGAAGCTCTAGCCTTTCATATCAAGAGATGGTATCTTGAGAAACAGATGGTCAAAAATGCACTCGGTCACAAGGCAAGTTGTCACCAAGTACTTTATTAAAAAGGACAGTCTCAGTTTCAAATAACTGTTGCTAAAGCAATAGCCAGTCAAGATACTATTGCTCCTGCAACTCCTAGCACTACTGGAGTGATAAGAGTCAAGTATTGACCTCTGTGATATTAGAATGTTCAACTGGAAATATTTTAGAGTGAAACTTTGACTATTAATGTTACTCTCATATATACACAGGACTCTGCTATGTAACTCTCCCATTCTTCTTGCATCCTTATTCCCAGAATTATGCAAGTGAAGGGACTGAAGTAGATGCTCAGGACACCCATTAGTCACACGGAGCACAGCATTTGAAATAGTTACTTCTTATGAGATTCACAACTGGTTTCATAACATTAAATATAAAATTAAAAAAGAAGATCAGGGGATGGCATGATGCATGAAATGAAACTCAGTTGTTTTTCAGTATATGATAAATGGCTGGGGCAAGTGATTATCTCGGAAAGGGTACTAAAGCCTGAGGAATATTTTCCAGATACTACTAGTTGAGAAAGACTGGAAGAAATTCATCCTAGAATAGCTGCTCTAAGATAACCCCAGGGATGAACTCGATCTGTTGGGTATACGGTCAGGAGCTGCACAGCTAAAGACATCAGTGTTGTTTTTGAGTAGATGGTTAACAAAATATTCCCTTTGCTCAGACATCATCCTCAGAGATCTGTGGGGTGTGATGAGCTGAGTGATCCCCCTGTGGATCTCCAGGAGCTATTCAGTATCAGAGTAAGTAAGAACCAAAGCTACAAGGTTAGGTTACAATCTGTTACTCATGCAGTTTGAACCTTATTAACCATTAGTGACCAGTGTTGTGAATTAATCCAATACTTTCCCTTTATTTTTAGCACAACAGCACAACCAGTTCCTGGTTCTGTAATTTAATAAAATATTAATTTGTCTTCCTAGCCTGTAGCTGACAAAGAGAAAATATGGCAGGTTCTGGAGACAGAGTTTTCACTTTTGAATTAGTAGAAATAAAGATGTTAGAATAAGATGTCCTTTATTTATTTTGCTCACAGAAAGGGGAAATAGTTCCATTATGGTAAAATAGATGGAATCATTCAGCAGGGAAACACTGATAAAGCAGAAGATTTACCTTGATGATGAAAATCAACACACAGTCAGCTAAGGAAGTAGCAGGTTGTGAGACAAAAGGGAATGGGTCTCCTAAAAAGATTGCTGGCCTGCCATCCAATGTTTACCAAAATTTAAGAACAATTCTTAAATCAGTAATTGCAGACAATTCCAAACATTTGTCATCTTTGTGATGACAATAGCTGCTTATCTGAAGTTTAATTACTACTAATCAAAGTATATCACAATAAGGAGAAACTATTAGCCTAACAGGACAAAACATTCTGCACTATATTAGCAATATAGCTGCAAACTATTAAAATGAACATGCAGCTTTTTATGACATACATATCTGCATTTGTTTTTCACTTTGGATAATAAATTTTAGTTTCACTTTTGGCTTGACTGCAATCTTTGGCTTTCAAAACTATATTGCACAAGAGTATGTTATATTTTAATAGCTCTGTTAAGTTGGAACTAATAATAACTAAATCTCTACTGAATATAGGATTTGCAAATTATTATTTTCGCAAGAACTAGTGTCTGTGCTGTTTAAATTGAGGTTTTTTTTGTACAGCTGTAAACAGAAAAGGATTTTGGTGTTTTATGGAAGAAAAGCAATATTTGGAAAATAGATCTTTATCCCAGGAAGCTGGTGACTAGACAAACAACAAACATTACTATAGCAGAATGAGTGTAAGGAGTATAATTATATTGTAAATAGAATTTTGAATAGATTCTTGCTATGAAGTTGATAAGAATGAAAATATGGCAGGAAAATTACTTGAGTAGATTGAGCTGTTTGTAAGTGTGACTAAGAGGAGGCAGAAACAACCTATTTGTCCCACTTATTTGCAGAAATCTAGGTGGGAATCAATTTTTTTTCAGGCTTTCATGCATATACCCAAGCAGAATCAGTCTTTGGAGGAGGGGAGAATTACAGTGTCAGCTGGAGAAAAAGGAAGTGAAGAAGGAAAGCCAAATGAATTTATGATTTGTTTAACAGACTGTGTGTATTAGTGACTTTTTGATATTATTCTTGGGTTTTCACTGGAATTGAAGTGTCACAAAGGGTCTTGCCATAAATTAATTTTTTTTTGTCTGTCTCTTTCAAAGGATGTTTTCAAAGAAAGGACGTACCTGGCCACAAGAATGGGACTACCATTGCTGCAGAATATATAGAGTTCCTGGACCTGGTGGGATCTAGTAAGAGTTTAAACTTACTTTGAATAGAACTATGCTGTAATAGTCCAGGTGTTCCCAGTCTTTCTTTTCTAGACTAGACAAGCCCTTTTCCTCCAAACCAGCCCTCACAGGATTTGTTTTCATAACCTTCTTACCATTACTCAGCTCTCCTCTGCAGTCACTCCAGGACACGCGATTTCTCCCCGTTCGGCACCCAAAACTGGAGGCAGCGTCCCAGCAGAGGCCTCCTGGTAGTCAGAAAATATGTCCCGAGTTACAAACACACCCATAATTAAATTTGCTTTTTGCAAGTGTCATGTTCTTTATTTTTTTTTTAATTGCTGGTGATAATTGTTTTCTCACTTATTTCACCTCTTGCTTTTGGGCAGCCTGATTTGTTCAGCTGCCAAAGCCCGAGGAGGCTGCTGCCTCCATTTCCATGACCACACGTGGGCAGAAGAAGGGGCATTTCACGGCTGTGGCTAGGCCACAAATCGCGGGTGAAATTTGAGCGTCGTGGGAGCCTTATGGCCCTTTTGGCCATTCTCCCTCCTCCTGCAGCATCCTGGCCTGCCAGGTCTGCCGTGTCCCTGCACTCCTGCCCGCTGCCCAGCTCCGGAGGCTCCCACCGGCTCCAAAAACAGTGACCAGACAGCGCTGCGACGCGGGGTGATGGCGGCCCTCCTTCCCCCCCCCCCCCCCGAGGGGGGCAGCGGCCGCGCACAGAGGGGCGGCAGGGGCTGCCAGGTGCTTCCCTCGCAGCACCTCAGCCGAGCACAGGTGAGCGCGGAGCTCCCTGCCCGCGGGAGGGACCCGCCAGCGGGACCTGGGCCCGGCCGGGCGGTGCCCAGGGCGCGGCGGGCGCTTTTGTCTCCTGAAGCCCCCTCCCCTCCCCCGCCCGCGCCCTGTCAGCGGTTCCTCCAGCCGCGCCCCCATTGGCTGGCGCCGCCGGTAACGTGACGGCGGTGGAGGGGGCGGGGCCTGATCCGAGAAGTGCCGGTTGGAGCCGGTGCCTCGCGCCGCGCTGCGGTTTGCCTCGCGGACGGGGCGCGCGCGCGGGCGGCGCTGCTGCTGCTGCTGCACGGCGCGGCGCGCGGGTCACGGCACGGCCCAGCCCAGCGAGCGGGCGGGAGGCGGCGCGGCCAGGTAAGCGGGGGCGGCCGCCCCTGGCAGGTGCCCGCTCTCCCCGCGGGGAAGGCGGGGCCGCCGCGAGGCTCTCCCGAGGCGGCGCGGGGCGGGCCCGCACCTGGGGCCGGGCCGCCGCCGCCGCCTCCCCGCAGCCGCGGCGCGGCCCCGCTGGGCGCCCTGCCCTGCCCGGCGCGGGCTGCGGAGGGGCTCGGCGCGGGGAGCCGGAGCGCGGCGGTGCCGGCGGCGGAGCCCGGAGCCGCCCCGCTGCCGCGCGGGTGGAGCCAGAGAGAAAAACCCGCCGCTGATTTGCGTAACTGATGTTTGCGCGTGTCCTCGGGCGACCCGGCGCGCTACAGGTCGCCTCGGGCTTCCTTCCTCTCGCCGGCCGCGGGCGGGGCCGGGGCCGAGACCGAGCCCCGGGCCGCGGCGGCACCTGCCCGCGGGGAGCGGGGGGCCGCGCCGAGCCCCGTGAAGGTGGGGGCTCCCCCCCGCCCCGTCCCGCCGCGGGGCGCTCCCCCTGCCCCGTCCCGCGGCCCCGCGCGGGGAGCGAGGGGCTTCCCGCCGCGGTGGCTCCTAGCCGCGGCCCCACGCGGGCGGGGGCGGCGGGACCGTTCCCCGGCTCCGGCCAAGGGTTCGCCTGCGGTGAAGGCTTCAGTTACCCCGTTCTATGGAAGCAATTAAAGCATCGGAACTGACTTCCCTGAAACTTAATATAAAAACCGACGCTAATTATGCTGATCAGGTAGGCTGTGTTTGAAGTGGCAGCTAATGTGGCCAGTTTAAAAAAGAAAAAAACTTCAGGGTAGCGAGAGGATAAACTAGGACCAATGTGGTCATTTGTGGTTTCAGGTGTTCAAGCACATACACTGTGCTGAGTCTCAGCTTCCTTGCCTGCTTACTGAAATGACCAGGTAAAGGACGTGTTTCAGCGTCCCGGTGCCGTCTCAGACTCCTGCCTTGCAGAGGCTCTCAGCAGAGGGGCAGCTGGTCTGGGGCTTGTTGGTCCAACTTGTTCAGCTCTTACACTTTCAAGAGGGGGGGAAAAAGAGCCCCAGGTTAAAGTACTGAAATCTTATAGGATATCATTAATAAAATTTATTATGTATTTTATATTTTACACATTTTTTTTTTGCTCTGTGTAACTCAGCTGACTGTGCAGGAAAAGATGACTTCCCCAAACTAAGCAGTGCTTTTCTTCAGTCTGGTGCTGACCGCTGCAAGAAACATTGAAGTGAGTTCAAAAAGGAGGCTGTCTCCAGGATAGGAGCAATGGCTAGGATGGGCTACAAGTTTTCCTCAGGGTTTTCCTGAGTGTTTAAATCACTGTTATAGCTAGATAACAAAATATTCGTCAGTCTTACATTAGCAAATATTTTACATTTTACTGAATTTTACATTAGTGTAATGTAACTGAGTTTTACCGTCATGAATATGGCTTCCTTTGAAAAGGAAGATCTGAGTTTTAAATGTGTTTAGGAAAGTCCCGTTGAAACGACAAGACACCTAAAACCGTTTGAAAAGTTGGCTGAAAGCTAGTAAGATATCTCTGAGGAGATGCTTTCTTATAGGTACAAAAGCTGTATGGGTTGACAACACCTAAACCTTATCCTGAAAATGTTTTCATTAATGAAGTAAGTACCATCTAGAAGGTTGCTTTGAACGGTAGCTCTTAATAGCAAGTAAAACTGCACGCTTAACCAAGGGGCACTCCAAAGTGATTAATCAAGTATCTTTGAATTACTTAAAAACAAACAACCCCACATAGTAAAATTATAAGACTGCAAAACTCTACTTATGACTCTTTAATCTCCTTTTTATCTTAGCAGAGCTATTCACTTTTCTAACTTTATTTCCTTCTCAAAGTTTTATGGAGAGGAGGAGGGAGGATTCAAAACTTGTAGAAATTATAGGAGTACATTAATGTGTTTGTTCCCTTGCACTCTTGGGAGAAAAGTTGCTGGTCTGGCTGTGCTTTTTTCCTTTCTCAGGAAAATGGGAGTCTCATGGGGAAAAAGAAAATTGCCTTTCTTTTCTTGCAAGTTACCAATACAACTGCTCTTTGAAGTTGATGAAAACATGTTGAGTAGATTTTAGGCAGGGTTCAGCAATGCTAATGAAACATCCATCAGTAATTCAGCATTGTAAAATGAGCTGTGTAGAACAATATTATAGTGGGTTTCTGAATGCAAAAGAGAAAAAATACCTTGTGTTCCTTTAGCGTTACTGCTGTGCCTGCAATGCTGGAGGTAGAGAAAGATAAGATGGCTCTTGCCATAATCACACGTTGCGAAAATATTCATTGGATTAGGAGTTGAAACCCTTGGTTCTAAGCCAACTTATTCTGCGTGGCTCTAGGAATACTACTTCAGTTTATGGTGTCTACTGGTAGGACTGAGGGGATAAGGTGTGGGTTGTGCTGGTCTCTACAATGCCTGTTTGAATGTTTCACACTGCTGTCTGTATTGCCTGCTCTAACCTGTAGGCTGTATTTAGCCTTTCTGTAGGCATCTTTATAACTGCTGTTCAAATGGTGTCTTGCGAATGGTGTTATTTTTACAAATTACTCTTGTAGTTACTTTGCTGTGGTTGTAAAGGTAATTGGTTCAGATACTGTGGGTAGCCATGTGAGGGGGCAGGGCAGGGGAGCACAAAAAAGTGGAATTAATATCCTAATTTTTAAATATGCTGTAATTGAAATGCTTAAGTAGTATTGATTATGTATTTTTAGCAATAGATGTATTCTTAATTTGCTAATAACTTCTGAATAACTTGCTTGGTTCTTCTCAACTGGAGATAAGCTGTGTATGCCCTGTCTAATAAATGTTTAGATCCTGTACAGAGTGAATAATCACACATCACAAACTTACAGCAGCACTTTGTGGTAGTGGGTAAATACAGCTGAGAGGCTGTGGCCTGCGTTTTATTTACCCTAGTATTACAATGTAGTTGAACAGATACATTAATGTCAGAACACTTGTTATGAATCATGCAGTCCTAAGTTATTAATAACTAACCTGCATGTTTGTATAAACTATCTTGTGTATACATTCAAATCAGTTGTCCCAGACTTGGAATGTAGACTTCTTTTTATTTGTGGTTATGGTTGGGTTGTGTTCAGAACAAGTTAGTTTTGAATTCAAATCCTGACTAGTCAAAATCAAATTGTAATTCAATACCGAGCTGAAGTTCCATAATATGGGTGAGCTGCTTTTCCGATTATTTGATTTAAAATTACTGATATAGGATGACTGTAATTTCTAGGAGTGTAGTATATTGTAAAGAATGTAGACCATACAGTTCTCATGGGAAAATGATTGAGAATACAGTTTGGGGGTGTAATGCTGGCATGCTGCCTTCTTGTATACAGCAGGGAATTCCATAGTCTTTCATTAATCAGAATGGAATTGTGGAGAAAAGGACTTTTAATGGAGTATTTTCAATTTAATTCTTGTTGATGTCACTGCATTTCAAAATACTGTGTTCACACACCCAGAATTAGTCTTATGAGAGTAAGACTTCCATGGAAAGTGCTCAAATTCTGTGTAAATTCTGATGTTCTAAATTAGAATTAAGTTTCTCATGCTTATGTTGAGAATGTCGTTGACTGTAAGAAACTGAAGAGATTAAAAATGTCAATAAGGAATCCAGTCATACAGATAAAGAATTTGGTAATAAAACACTTTTTATTTATTTGTTTTTGCTGCTGATTGTTAATAGACTTAAGACAGTGTTTGACTTGTGTTATAAACATGATTTACTTGTTTGGGAGATATTAACTTAAGCTGTGGTTTTAGTTTCCTTTATTATGGAAACAAACTTTCACTTTTATAGTAAGGAATACTGTAGTTCACTCCAACATAATTAAAGTGATGCTGATTTTGTTTGTTTGTTTTAAAAGCTCTCGTTTAAACCCAGCAAACCCATCCACCTGATCCTCAGACCTTAGAGACTTAGTTTTGCGAGAAAGCTATTAGTATTCTAGGAGTAGTTCAGGTTGCCAGATGTTTATTTTGATATTTTCTGGTAGCCAAAGAACCTCTGCACGCAAATACATATGTCTACTGAGCTGGAATTCAACAACTGCAAATTCAGACTTTAACAATAACAGAAACATTTACTCTTTAAAATAATTTTCCTCTGAATGAAACCAAAATGTTGGTATTTTTGCTGTGTAATCTGAAATGTTTGAAGAGAGGTGCATTTGAAAATTCTTATTTGAAATTGTCTATTTCTAGACTGTGATTAAATCATTAACAAGTGTGATAAATTCATACTTCCAGCCCATGAAAAATGGAAGTGTGAAAATGATTTTTATTGCTTTGCCAGTGCATTTGCACTGCAGGACAACTGTTTTCTGAGTAAGCATCTTATTTAAATATTAACATTGTTTAAATATTAACTTTGCAATGACACTGACTGAAAGTCAGAAAAGCACCAAAACATTGTTTAATTGAAATGAGATGGGATATTTCAAATTGACTTTACTGAACTGGAGTTGTTAAAAGAGTAGTTGGCTTTGCTTCAAACTAGTGTTCAGTTTCTTGCAAACACTGGGCTCAAGTGATCTTTTTTTTTTTTTCCCCCAGAGTTCTTAATTGTCTTTGGTAATGGTAAAATCTTGACTCTCACTTTTGAAGTTACTGAAAATGTTTTTGTTCATGTAATACTGCAGCTATCTAAAGAAACTTGCTAGCTGTTAGATCTCCTTGGTCAGCCTGCTGTTAAAGTTTGGGGCAGTGGAAGATTATATATGTTGCATAATATAACTTGGACTTGATGAAGTATAAAGAGTGAATACAGGTACTAAGCTAATTTTGCGTTTGTTCAGTTAATAAAGCAGGATTAATGTAGCATTCAACTCTGATCACTTGCACTTGGTTCAGAAATTTACCATAGTTCTAGGAGATGCTTTTGATAGGTATGCATAATGCTGCTTTTAGCTCTCTGATAGCATGGGATCATGAAACTGTAGAAAGTTGTGTTTAGGCGTTAGTGTGTAATTTGTATAATAATGTGAAATTTGTCCTTCAATCTTTTCATCTTATTCAAAGAAAAAGACCAATATAGCTAGGCCCTTTGTCCATTTGATAAATGCATAGTATAGATGGAACAGAAAGATACTTTAGAGGTTGAAATGACTGTGCAGACAGCACACTCCCCACTGGAGGTCTAGTAAAACCTATCAAATTTCTATTTCAGATGAGCTTATATCTGACTGCAGAGCTTCAGAAATTTTTCCTTTTTTGACTTTGGTGGGAGAAATCATTAAAATTATAGCAAGATGGGTTTCAGGAGAGTTTACGTATATATAGATGCACACTGCAGATTTTACTTATTCTCATCACTTTCTTAGCTATTTAGCCTGAACATCGAAAATCAAGTGTTTCATCTTGTCAAGCTGGCTTTCAAGCATGGCTGTCTTTCCTATTAAACAAGATGAAATGCTTTTTCTTCTAAGAAGAGATACTAGCCACTGCTGAAAACTTGAATCAGCTTTCCAATGTCTGAACTAATAGAGTGAAATCAAATGTTTCTATATGGCTGCCCTGATAATTATATTTTCCTAGATGCAGTTAAATTCTTTTCTGTGGTTTGTGGAAGTCTTCTGGAAAGACTTCGTAAAACTTACGCAGCATCAGGAAAACTTAAAACCCAAACACTTTTTCTTTGACTGTCCTTAAATCCTGTAGCTATGCTAGAGTGTGGTAGTAATTATCTTGGCATATACAGAGAATATATTTGGTATATATTTGACTTCTGATCTCACTTCATGTTTTCTATTTGTTCTTAACATCTGTTATCCTGATAGGACACTGCTTGGTCTTGGCAGTCTATTAATACTGAAAAAACATCAGCTTCCTTTTTTGTACAGACATTGGAATTTTTAAACTTATAATACTAGATAACTGTTCATATTTTAGAACATCAAGATTATTTTAACTAGAAAAAAAGAGTATAAATTTGAGTTTGTTGGAGTTTAAGCAAAGATGATAACTGTCTGAGATGGACCTCTGTTAGGATTAATAGCATGTGTACTTCCAACAGAATTAATTTTAAGAGCTTCTTTTATTACCTATTAAGTTAAGTGCTATTACTATATAGAATTCATCATGTAAATACTTTATGAAGGTGAGAAACATTACTATAATTTTACAGCTGGGGAAATTGAGGTAGAAAGAAATGAAATTTCTTGCCGAAAGCTATTCAGCAAATCGGGGGTAAACAGCCCTATTAACTGGGTTGCTCATGGTTATTGTATTAGAAAGCAGTTCTTTGACCTAAGAAACTTAAGTAAAATGGAGGTTCTGAATATGCAAAACATCAGATTTTGGTACTGTGCTCTGAAACGTTTTCCCCTTAGCCCTTGGAGCATTTAGGAGCAAAGCTAGCGGAACTTCTGATGTATGGAAAATGTTGGCTGCTTCCGTCTTTATCTGTTTGTAATCCTCACAGGCTCTTTATCTAGAAATGTCAAGTCAGAACATGTACATGCTGTAGTTAATACATCATTACCTGTGGTATTACGTTACCATATAATGTATACTATGTTGATAGTCTAGTTAGAGCAGCATGGTATCTTCATAGATTGCAAAACTGACCCAGATGCTTACTGACATCTTGAGTGGGCTTTGCAGTCCACGAAGAATTCTGCTGTGACAGCAGTATGGCTGCTGGTACTTCAGAAACTAATTCAGAGCTAGGACAAGTGTGTGGACATACTTCAAGGCTTCTGCCTTCAAGAATATATCATTATTTCAGACTTGAATCCTGTAACCTCACGAAGCATGTCTTGGATATTTTTAGGGTCCCTGGGCCACTTATAATTTTTCCAGGAATCAGTCTATTGAAAAGAGACAAAGCATTTTTGAGCAACTCCCTGCATTTTCCCAAGGAAAGATTTTTTTATTATTATTAAGTATTAACTGTTTTATGCTGCTGGTCTCTGTACTTTTACTGCCCTTGAAGAATGAAGATAATAAACTATGTTATGATGAAAGAATCTGCTGGTAGAGAAGCCCTGTAACATTAAATAGTCAATATTCTCTCGTGTTATTTTCCTCTGCTTTGCTTTCTGATGTCTTGAGCATGACAGTACAATGAATGAAGATAGTGAGCATCTGACTTCTGGAAACTAAGGGAGTAAAAAAAAATTAAATTCCTATTGTAGTACTTATCTTGGTATGCAGAACTAAATGGATACTGCTGAGGCTTCCTTTCGAATGCTGGAGGGATGCTGCTGATACCTGCGTTTTCTTGTTCTGTGTTTGTGTTCCTCAGCATGAGGAAGACCCAAGAATGTGGTTAAAAGAATGACAAAGCAGAAAAAATGAGCTTGAAAATCTTAACCTAACTTCATGCAGTTGAAAGGTTTCTCTGTACTGCTGAAAGGTGGCTATGTTAGTCCTGGGATGAAGGACTTGCAGCATACTGCTGTGTAGGATGTAGAGAGGCATAAAAAGTACAGCATGCCACAGATTATCAGTCCCAGTCTGGATCTGCTGAGGCTGCTTTTGGTACATCTTTCTCTTAGGGAAAAATGGGTGAAGAGCTAAGGTGAGTTTTCGGACTTGCTGCTCAAATTTTCTCAAAGATTTGTTTGGAACTTGGAGGTAAGGACTGTTTGTAGTATTGGTGTGCAACTCTGTCTTCAGCACTGCAGTAGGGATTTTAAAACCTAATTGGGGGTGAGGGAAGCAACAAAGGAAGCCTGTTTTTTACCTCTTTAGGTATCATTTGAGAGTATAATCTGCACCGCTACCCTGGTATCTTGCACAGCACATTTGGGCTGGAGTGTCTGCCTGCATGGCATGCCCGCAGTCATCTCTGCAGAGAGTTGTCTCCTCCCACGCTGGTTTGAATAAGCACTAGCTGAGCACAGATAGACTATGCATTTCTGTCCTGAGGAGGCAGATGTGTTTCCCATGCTGTTTCTCTTCCCTCCCCCACCCCCCAGTGTATTCTCACTCATCCTTTTCCTATGCTAGAAAGACTGCTTCCTTTTAGTCCAATTTCTTAGGAGTCACCATTCCTTTCAGCATTTGGTCTTGCAGTTCAGATTTTTTTTGTTGTTGTTGGCTTTTTCTGAGCTGGGATGATAGTGCTCTTTGGCCATCCAAATGGACTTTGTACAGGGGTGTTATCCTTTAATGTAGAAGTATTTTCTGTGATATTAATGTAGGACAGCCTTTGTTCTTAGGGCTGCGTCATTGTTGGTGGTTCATATTCTTACAAAAGAATAGTACAGGTAGATTGCTGCCCCCCCCCCTTCTTCTGATTGCTTCCAAGAAATGAGTCATGATTTACAGCAAAAAAAAATTAGTCATTTGCATGTTTTTGCATCTTATGCTTTTCCTATTGCTCCGTCCTTATAGGTGCAAAATCTTTTTTCCCTAATC
The DNA here is from genome assembly GCF_036370855.1 of Dromaius novaehollandiae. NCBI lineage: Eukaryota > Metazoa > Chordata > Aves > Casuariiformes > Dromaiidae > Dromaius > Dromaius novaehollandiae. The sequence continues at coordinate 24,196,362 of NC_088105.1, read as the reverse complement.
TAATCGTTCCTTCTTCAGCCTGTGACCTGTCTCCCCTTCTGCAAATTCTGTAAAATTACCAGCTTTGTCTCAGTTAATTTAGTATGGAATCACTCTGAGTTTGGGGGTTTTATTTTGTTTCCTCTGAGATCTAGATCAAATCTCTTGCACTTACCTTGTCTAGAAAACCAGTTACTTTATCAAAGAAACACATCTCGTTGGTGTGGCAAGCTCTGCTTACCTTTTTCTTCTGTATGTTTGGTTTAGTGCTGGATTTTAGAGCCATTTTTGAAGGAAAAAATAATGGATTTGTAACTGGACTTTTTTCTCCTTTTTTGATATAGATGGTGCTTCCTTTTCTGTATGGTTTCTGGGCTTGTGATAGCATGAGCCATTTTAGGATGGTGTTGATAATTTGACTATATTATTCCAGGGTCTTTTGTCTATGTTAAATGTTTCTTCCATTTCTTTTTTGCCTTTGCCTTTGTGCAGAGATGGAGGCAAAGTGTCCACACTAAAGCTGAGAGTTTTCCCCCTTTAGCCAAGTTCTAGTCTGCTGACTTTTGAAAAAGTCCTATTTTAACTACTTTCAGTTTGTTTGCTGTGACATAGATTTGTTTGCTTGCACGTTCTCTTGTTCTCTGCTCAGAGCAGATACTGTTAGTCTGGTTGGCTGTTAGTCTTTTTAGCTCAAAGGGGGATCCCTTTCTACACAAACTTCTCTCCTTAGATGAGTTAGAAATGTAAAATAGGCTTTTACTCAGGAAACCAAAACCAAGCAATTTTCTGTTCATCTCTGCTAACTGGTTGTTAATTAGTTCTTATAGCTTGCCCTTGTGAAACAGATGGGCAGGTATTAGCTTGTTCGTGTGCAAAATCGTGAGGCAAGTTTTCGCTACTTACCAGAATGTAATAGTTTACTACTTGAAATAATCTGATTGTTGTTTTGTCCAAGTGACAGACTATACAATGAGGATGGAAACAGTTCACACTCATACTGACTCTAAATGCACAACTAAATATTTTGTTTGTAGATGCAGACAATGTCACACCTTTTTTGCAGAAGAGGGGATGAAGTATGTGGGAGGGGTGATCTATCTCACTTCTCTTGGAGCCGGTTGCATAAAAGGGAATCAAAAAGTTATGACAAATAACATAGCTTCTTCTCTGTAGATTGAACACTGCCTAAATACCTTTGATGGTTGGGAATGTGCTGGGACAGTATCTCTCTGGGTGGCACATATGGTAGGCATAAAATTGTATACTTCAGTCTCTTAAAACTTCTTTCTGCATATCTGTCCATCCTGATTAGCCACTTCAGCTGGTGGTAATGGTTGTGCAGGTGGTGGGCCAGTTTAGCGTTTACACTAACTTGTGTCCTGAAAGGGTAATTTGATATTCATACTCTAGTACAGCTCCTTACCGCAGCTGAGGGAGCACATCTGCTCTCCCCATTGAGGATGTGGACAGACACTACGTGAAGCTGTTCTACAGGCTGATCCGGAGGAGAACTATTTGCTTTTTGCATGGGATGAGATTAGTTTGCAGAACAAATTCACCTTGGTGTTTGCATGATTGTTGGCTTTGATACAAGGAAGGGATGGTGAATATGTATCTAGAGGTAATGCTGGCACAAGTCTGTCCCATCAGACAGTGATGCACAAATACAGCAGACTTGCTGAGACTCCTGTAGTTCTGCTGCGACTCTTCACAGTTGAAAAATTAGCTGGAAGTGCAAGGCTCTTATTTCTTTCTGCATTGTCATGTTCTTTACATCTTTTCTTTTGAACTTGGTATGATAATCTCTGTAACTTGGTCCAAGGTGTGATCAAAAGGCAATATGTGTAGAGCTGAAGCTGTTTTGGACAGCTGTCAGAAAATAATTTGACTTATGGATTTGGCCAACAAAATTTGACTTATGAGGGTCTTTGAAATACAGTGATGTGGCAGGTAGGAGATGTGGCTCCTTAATCGGGGGGGAGGGGGGGGGAACAAACCTGCATATCCAGCCTGCTGTTTGAACCTGATATCTCAATGGTCTCTCATTCCTGTTTCACATAAATCCACTAACATTTCAAAAAGAAGGTAGGCTTGTCTACAAGGAGCTCCTTGATGCATTCTTTGAACGTGCTTGGCTTTAAATTTATTTTTAAATTTGTCCTTTTTTATAGCTTGGGAGCTGATCCTGCTTTTGTAGGTATGTCCACTTTTTAAAGCCAAAATGAACTGACTTTCTGTTGCATTAATTTGTTTACTTCATTATGGGAAGTCTGGGTTCTAATGACAAAACTTAAAAATACAATTCTCTGTGCTCTTAGAAGTCTAGAGTTGCTTTAGCAGACTTCCCGATAGTAGAAATGCATGCTCTTCTTTTATTTTTATTTCTTTTTTAATTCAGTGCTGGAATTTTGGTTTACCTGAAAATGCTGTTGGGCCAAAAGGGGAAAAAGCCACCTAAAAGAAAGTTGTGCTTCATTTTAAATACTAGCCTCTGTGTTGAAAATAAATGAGATGTGACTAGATTGGATGGTGCCATGTGAAAGGGATCTAGGTGATGTGTGGTGCATTTGGGGCTTTCTGTTGTTCGTTGGCTGTGGGGTTTTTTTGTTTTGTTTTACACTCCTATTTTCATGTTATAGGAAATTTCAAAGTGACTTTAAGGAAGAGAATCAATTTCTGTGTTTGTTATACTCTGTATAGTGGGTGTATTCTTTCTGTTTCTGTTTTTCTCTCTCATTATAGAACATCTTCCAGTGCTTTTTCATATAATAATGGATTTGGGGTGCTTCTTTAGGAATTGCTGGGAAGATTCCTGACAGCAGAGCTTCCGGGTGTCTGGGTTTTGGTAGGTAATAACAATGTGGTGTTTTGACTTTTTCCTATTTAAAATTCTCTCTTAAAGGGGAATATGTGAAATGTAAATGAAAGAAGCAAATTTTTTAAAAAAATCTTTTTTTCCAAAAGAGCACAAGTTTTCTGTGAAAATACAAAATAAATTAGTCAATTATTAGTTAAACACTAGGGTGAAATAAAACATGTTTCTAAGTGAGTTTTCTATTTGGATTCTTTGTATAAGCAGTACAAAGCACTCTTATGAACAGGTGCTTATTCCCATATTTATTATAATCAGTATTTTAGATGGTAATTACTTTTATTTTTTTAAGTTTAAGTTACAAATTATGTTTTTAGTTGAACAGCATTAAGGGGATAAGAACAAAAGTTGAAAATAAATCCATGGAGTCCAGCAAAGCCACTGCAGCTTGGCTGAAGATTTGTGTTAGTGCCTTCTCAAGGCAAGAGGAGGCCGCAACACTCATGTTCGTGTAATGAAAAGCCGCCTTCTCTTGTGGCCCAAGGGGAGGTAATTTTACCTACCTGCGCAACCGGCATGTCTGGAGATGTTCTGTCTCCCTGGTGAGCATTTGCCCGGTGGCACATCTTACTACCAAAAACTAATTCTATACTGGTTTTCTTGAATAGGGAGAAGATTTAATACTTGCATATTGATGCTATTTAATCACAAGTTAACTGGCTTATGATTCAAGGAAGATGGTCTTTTGTAGAGTGCTGCAGACATAGTCTGGAAATACATAATGTGGTATACATAATCCTGCCCAGTCAAGTTTCAGGAGAGGTTTGTGCTTGTAAAACAAATGAAATTGCAATAAAGCTTATTTTCAGTTTAGATTAGACTGCAAGGTGAAGTATTTCTCTTGCATTAAGTGTACCAGAGAAAGGAAGAAATACAAGTCAAGACTGATGTTCTGTGTTTAGGTGAAACTGCCTTTAAGAATTTTTTTCACCTACTCAAAGAAGGGCCTTTTGTGTTGAATCTAGGAATGTTCAAGCTTTTAAATAGTTTTCCAGCTATCCAAAATATCTTTGCCTTGTTGCACTGTAATCTGTGTTTCCAGCTTGCTGCAGGTATGGTAGTGGTGGTGTTGGATAGTAGTTGCTTAGTCCTGCGAAACTTTATCAGCCTTTTATGTGCTGTGCAGTTCACTCTGAGGCAATTGTTGGAAAGAACAGTAACCCATGTAAAGTGAAAATGTAAGTGTAGCCTAATTTACTAAATTTTATACTAAAATCATGATTACCATTTTTTTCCTTAAAAAAAAAAAAAAAAAAGTCCTGTTTAAGCAGCTTTCTCTAGACAGCAAGGACCGCTTCTTAAACAGCAGCGGACTGGTGTTGCACATACTGTGTTCAGCGATACTGTCTTGATGGCCAGAGTATTTGGGAAAGGCAAGGCTTCCGGTTAATCCATGCACAGATGGTTGAGGTTGTCTACAGATGTAATTAGTCCTGGATTAATTGAAAGGTTGATATGGTAAACTTATAATAATGTTGTTGCTGTAGTCTTGAAACCCTGTGCTTGAGGAATATACTGATTATTGCAGAGTTTGGGAATGTCTTCAGGTTTCCTTTGAACACAAAAAGATAATCAATTATACGTGTGTGATTATCATTTGTGACCTTCTTCAGAACAAACTGGAAAGAAGCTTTCTCTAATCTTGTCTGAGTGCGGATCTGCATTCGGTGGAGTACTGGTGCAAAAATAAATCCCTATCCAAGAGATCCAAAAGATGGTAAAACTGAGTCTGCATGTGAGCATAAGTGGTCCAAGTATAGATTCTGAAAGACCGTATATCAGATGTAGTGCTTGAATTAAGTATTCTATCACTTGTTGATAAACAGCTGAAAAAATTAAGGAGACAGTTGTGGTGAACGCTTCGCTAAGAGTATGTATAGCAGTCTCCTGCCCCAGAACTTTTGCAGTATCTGTTTTTTTTTCCTGTTTACGGACATTTGAAAAATGAGATGGTGGCAAAGAATTTTAGTCAAGAAAGGTGTGTTTCAGATGATGAGTGGGGGGATAAGGTTTCTTATATATTTATTTTTCTTCTTTGGGAATATTTGTAAGGCTCTATTTGCAAATGGAGACTTGTGCGGTGCATATGAGACTAAGTGGGTACCAGGAATCCCATAGGACAGTCTCAAAACAGCTCATTAAGCAAAATTGATTGCAAAATTAGTTTATTACTGAATTTATTATTTAATTTTTGTCTCAAGGCTTTGGAAGAAAAATTATATAGTTAAATTAGCTGGAAGTTAAGTTGGTGTCGTAGTTCAGGAACCACTTGTGATAGTTCATTAGTAAAACAGTAGGACAAATTTACTTAAGTATATTATTGTTCCCTAATTAGAGTTGAGAAGGACATCTCATATTGTCAGAATAACAGAATGAGGCTTAAGCGACTGGCTGAAAACTTCATGGATGTGTTTCGCTGGGGGAAAAATGCAAGATAGGAGAGTCACTGGGATGCTTGTCAAGGTACGCTTCAGCTGTGTAAATTTATTTTAATTAACATAGTGTGTCAGAAACACCAGTTGCCTGCTTTAATGAACAAAAGCAGTGTCATCTTAAATAAAAGAAAGCCTCCTGTCAGGTATTGGTTTTTGTAGTTCATTGCCCTTTGGGGAGGAGAAGTCTTGCTTCAGAGTCATACCCAACTAAATGTGCCTAAAATTATGTAATCAGTAATCAAACTTGAGACCAGTTGACAAAGTAGTGCAACAATAAACAACATCTTTTGGTTTCTGGTGCTTATAGATGATATTTTTTAAAATTATATCATTTTATTCACATTTGAGATTTGTTTCTGTTGACCAGAGTTCTAAGACTTGAAGTAATTTAAAAATTGCCTAGAAAATGGTAATATTTATTACTTTATTTTTCTGGGCTGAGGGCCAGTTCTAGTCAGGGTAACTCTCCTGAAGTCATCGCTTAGCCAGGAGATAAAGTTCTGTGTCTCATCTCTGAAGAGAAATTGCCAATTGAATTAGGCCGTTTTGAAAAGCTTTTCTGTCTTTGATATGAGTTGAAAGCTGCTTGAGATAAAACTTAGCAAGCCCCTTGTACTTCAGCATTATTCCATTTGGTTAGTCACTCTTGGCATACAGATAGGATTTGAATTGAGGAACTTAAATTTTAAGAAAACCGGCTTGAGCAAAATAATCTTTAACAGTTCATGTTTATATTGCACTTATTTTGTATGCTGTTTACTTCTTTAATAGTAAGCTTTATTTCACATGCATAGAACTGTAATGAATATTCTTGGTTTAGCAGGGTTTTCAAAAGTAGTCATCAGCAAGGCAGGATTTTAAATACTTAAACATTTAATACTGTGACACATAATACTTTTTACTGTAAAGTATTCTAAAACCACAGAAAGAACATGGCCTGTTCTCTGGGATATGTAATAGAGACTAACAGCTATCTGGTTCAAAGCAGGGAGGTGACAAAGAAAGCATTTTATATAAACAGACCTTAGAAAAGTACATGGGTCAGTCTCATTTTGTGAGAATTAATCTATATAAAAACAAATCACTTTTTCAGCATTATGGTGTTGCTCAATAAAGCTGTGCTGGGTTATGCATGTGCTCAAAAACATATAATGTGTTTTTATTGAAACTGATTTGAGCTCAATTTTCTTATCTTTATAGTATTTCACTGACTGAGATAGTTTTAGTGTGTTTTAATTTCTGTGTATATATTATTTTGTAGGACTAAATGCAATACTGATGCTCCTGTACTTCTACCTCCCTATATTTCTGTACTGGTTTCTACAGCTGGTTTCTGCTGCTCTATTGAAAGAAATTTTAGAATAAGGGAGAAGCATGGCAATTCATGTTTTGTAGGAACTGACAGCTGTGTTAAACTTCTCACTGAAACTTGCTTCTTTATATCACAGTCCACTCTTGATCCCTTCTCTAATGATACCACTGAAATATGATAGGAAATAGTTTGTTCTTCATTCTTAAATTATGATTGTGTAATTTTTTTTTTTCAAAGCTTGCACTAAAGAAAGGAAAGACAAAATAGGAAAGTGCAGTTCAGCTCATAGGCGGGATGTTTATGTAAGAATGCACAGGAAACTGTATTGCCAGTTGGTACACCTTTGGCTCCTTGCATACTCAAAATAGCACATTGCTTGGCTGGAAATGCTTTTTGCAGAATTGTGGATTTTTTACCAAAAGCTTTTTATCTGGAAGTCTGACATGATATATGTAAGTAATATCTCGTGTTATTTTTTCTTTTACTCTTTTAATCTCACGGGATAGATTTGGATTTTTGTGAGCCTGTTATGAATAGTTAAAAACCTTCTGCTGCTATACTGAGGAAGCAAATATAAAAATGATATTCATATAACATTCTTTGTGTCCAGTTTTGGCCTTTTTTACATGATAAATCTCTTGAAGTGTCTGCCTTCTATTTGAATTCAGAGATGTCTGTGTTTGAGGACTCTTTTTAAGGCCAGACACTCTGTATAGTCAATAGTCCTCTGAATCAGGCTTTGGCAACAGAAAGCAAGCAGAAGGAGAACTCAATACAAACAGGGTTAGGTACAGGCACTGCTAGAATTATTTAGTATAATTTTAACTTTGTAAAGTCCATTCCTGGAAGAATATACATGTGCGCATGCATGTGTGCACCCTTTCTGGGCAGGAATATTTTTATCAATCAGAGCTGTAGCTCTATAGACTGTCTTCTTGTGTAGGTGTCAGATAAGAAGTAAAGCAGCTGTGGCATATAAAATTAATCTTAAGTGTTAAAGCAGCCTTTATATTTAAGAATCCCGTAGATTCTCTTTCTGGAAAAAAGAAAAATTACATGTGTATCTTCAGATGAGATAGGAGTCAGTGAACTATACTTCTACTGTGGCCTTTTAAGATAAAATATTACAACGTATCAAAGTACATATATGCATTATTAAACTTGTATTATTTTAAACTTTCTTTAATAAACAGTTATAAAAACAATGTCTTAAAATATTGGGATCTGCCCAAGTCCCTAGTGAGGCCCACGTTTGTCAGGAAGAAAAATTACTTCTATCATCATGCTAATTAGACCTTTCGTACTGTTTTAAGCTCTCAGCCAATTCAGTGATCATCTTGACTTTTAAATGTTTTCTTTGTTAAATCTGTGCTGTTTATACCTTTTTGCTCCTATTTTTCTCTTTCCATTATTCTGCATGTTCGTCCCTTAAGGTGTGTTTTTAGCTGCTTGGTTAACAGGGATCCCAAATCTTTCCTTCAGTTCAGTGGTTTTAATTCTAGGTTAGAACTGACAAGTTTACTTTTTATTCTTCCATTTCCATTCAAATCAAGCACTTCTGACGTGAGTTGAGACAATATCCAGGTGATGTTCACTGCTGAATGGGTGTCTGATGTTTTCAGTATCTTTCCTTGTTCTTACACCTGTGAATTTATACTCAAACCCTAGAGAATTATACAAAAATAACTGATTTTAAATGTATTTGCAGATGTGCTTTTGCAGATTGAGTTGGAGTGGTTAAAGTTGCTATTTCTCAAGGAAGGTTAGAGCATTTCAGCTGCAGGACTAGTAACTATTTATGTAAACACAAAACCACTTGAGCTTGTGTAGCTTTTAGCACTCGGATAGGGACAACGACAAGGGCCGTTACTTCATCTCTACTTTAGGAAAAGTAACTTTCAGATGATGACCAATTAAATATTTGGGAGGGGTGGCATCTTAAATTAGTCTAGTCTAGATGTGCCAAAGCCTTTCTGTAGAGTCTCAGGCTTGAAATAGACCTTTGGAGCTAGCCATCTCTTTTCCCTTACTGCTGCCTCTTTTCCCTTCCCTCTTCCATGGAAGGAATAATGAGCTGTTACTCTAATAGCTATTGGAATAGCTACTGCAGTCCACATGCCTCATGATCTTATACTTTATTTCCCTGCAGGAGTGTACAGTAACCACCTGGCCTCCTTCAGTGGCTGTAGGCTGAGCGGGCCTGGTAAGTCTCCACGTGCTATTCAAAACAGTGCTGTCAAAGCAAGGAAAATGCACTTATTTGGGGCCATTCTTGCCATTCAGATGTGAATGTAGGATAAGAATACAGTGCTGCCTCACTCCTGATGTTTGTCTTTTTGTAGCAGCTTGTCAGTTTTCTGTTTGTTGGATCTGAAATTTGCAGTAAGAGTATATTGACAAAAACAGAAGAGAGAACCGTTCTTTGGTATCTGTACTGTTGAGCAGAACTGTACAGTAAGGTTCCTCTAAGCTGGCAGTGTCTGTGGTATTGCCATTGGCACTGGACAAATCTTTATTGGTTTGCTCAGAAAGTAAAATATGGGCCTCTGTTTTTGGAAAACTGTTACTTCTCTGCCAGACATTGATATATCAAAATTATGACTGAACTGCTTGAAGCCTTGCATATTGCTTGTATTATTTTCACGTTACTCATTTGGCTAAAAAAACATTACTTTCCAGTTGAAATAGGGCTGGGTCATGCACGACTTTGACTTTCTGTTCTAGGTGATCATGTCTGAGGATGTTCTGGTCCACTTTGTGTAGCTGTAGCAATGCAGATCTTAACAGGTCCTGATGTCTGCAGTAAGACAACAGTTCTGATGAAAGCTGAAATGTCTGCTCTTTATTTGTAATGGTTTCGCCTACTGAAGTTTACTCAATGCTTTTCCAACCAGAATGAAGACAAATGCAAAGATGGCATGTCCAAGGAATTTTAAAAGGTGTAGACCTCCTGACTGAAGTGTGCTGTGTATTTTATTCTCTTTAATTAGTAAAGTAAGTATGAATCTCTTAGGTATAACACTTATATTTAAGCTCATAAATATTTATTACAGTTTATCAATTGCAGTAAATAGCTTATTCAATCAGCTATTCAACTAGCATGAATTAGCCACAAACACAAATGCTAAGCTGTTGCATCACAGCTCCCTTGTTTCATTTCTTAATACCTGCTCTAACAGTTAAATGTACGAGTGCTGTCGAACCTATGTTTCTGAGGGGTGATCAGCTTTGTGTGTGTGTATATATATACGTATGCATTGTCATTCATATATGAATGAAAATATTAGACAATAATAAGTTGTGCTGCAAAGTTAAATTTTTCATCCCATCAGTATATGTAATTCTCTTGGTGGGGCAAAATGGGGAATTGCACATAATACGTGATGGAAAACTGCTGTTTTAGAACTTATGCACTATTTATTCTTGGCTGATTGGATGGAATGATTTAATCCATGGAATATCCTAAATTACAAGAGTGATCATGTTAATGCATTGCTCCGATTCTAGGTCTTCTCAGAAGAGAAATAGAACTTATACTGCTATTATAATACTTAATACTGCTATTATAATACTTAATACTAGTTCAGTTTAAGGACAGAGGTGGAGAACTATTGGTAATATCTCTAACAAACACTTTTTTTTAACTTTGACCTGCTTGTTACTTTTACTTTAACAGTACCAAAACGTTTGGTCAAATATATTTCTCAATTTCTGGGGCTAGTTTCACTCTTTGTTTAAATTCTTGCATTCTAAGTAATTTTCCTTAAAATAAAAATGAGATAATGGCTAGGGTTAGGTATCAGGAGTTGTTGAATCTTTTTGCTATGCTTTGGATGCTAGGCCAGTGTTACATATATTTAAAATTGAGAAAACAATGATAAACTGCAAGTGTTTAATAGTGAGATAAACTGCTTTTAACAATTCTCTGTGTCTTTTCTTTTCCTATCACACCAGCTGCTGTTCTCTCACAGGTGAAAGTCATGATCACGCTAACAGAACTCAAGTACTTAGCAGATGCCCAGTCATCCTACCACATACTGAAACCATGGTGGGATGTCTTCTGGTATTACCTCACCATGATAATGCTGCTAGTTGCTGTGCTTGCTGGGGCTCTCCAGCTTACTCAAACCAGAGTGTTGTGTTGTCTTCCTTGCAAGCTAGAATTTGACAATCACTGTGCCGTGCCTTGGGATTTAGTTAAAACAAACCTTAACATGTCCTCTAGCTCCACAGCACAAATAATCATCCCACTTAAAATCCAGAATGATCTTCATCGGCAGCAGTATTCCTATATTGATGCAGTATGTTATGAGAGAGAGCTTCACTGGTTTGCCAAGTTTTTTCCATACCTAGTGCTTCTGCATACCTTTATTTTTGCAGCTTGCAGTAATTTCTGGCTTTACTATCCTAGTACAAGTTCCAGGCTTGAGCATTTTGTAGCCATTCTTCAGAAGTGTTTTGATTCTCCATGGACAACACGTGCCCTCTCAGAAACAGTTGCTGAGCAATCTGTGAGGAGCTTGCCAATAGCCAAATCGAAAGCAGTGGTTTCATCACCTGGGAACTCAGTAGATGTAGGTGCGAGCAGACAGTCCCTGCCATATACGCAACCTGGCTTGGAAGCAACTGGAAGAGAAAATTCCTCGAGTGTTCTTGACAAAAAAGAAGGGGAACAAGCTAAAGCTATTTTTGAAAAAGTGAAGAAATTCAGAGTACATGTTGAAGAGAAGGATGTCATATATACAGTGTATATGAAGCAGATTATAGTCAAAGTTATTGTATTTGTAATAATAATAATTTATGTCCCCTATTATTTATCCTTTATTACACTTGAAATTGATTGTATAGTTGATGTTCAAGCCTTTACAGGCTACAAAAGGTACCAGTGTGTTTATTCACTAGCAGAAATTTTTAAAGTTTTGGCTTCGTTTTATGTTGTTTTAGTTATCTTCTATGGCTTAACTTGTACTTACAGTTTGTGGTGGATGTTAAGAAGTTCACTTAAGCAATATTCTTTTGAGAAGTTGAGAGAGAAAAGTAATTACAGTGATATACCTGATGTAAGGAATGACTTCGCATTTATCCTCCACTTGGCTGATCAATACGATCCTCTTTATTCACAACGATTCTCGATATTCCTGTCTGATTTGAGTGAGAACAAACTGAAACAGATAAATCTTAACAACCAATGGTCAGTGGAAAAACTGAAAAACAAACTAATAAGAAATTCCCAGGACAAGATTGAACTTCACCTTTTCATGTTAAATGGTCTTCCGGACAGTGTCTTTGAACTGACAGAAGTAGAAGTCCTAAGCTTGGAACTTATTCCTGAAGCCAAGCTTCCTCCAGCTGTGTCCCAGCTAGTCAATCTCAAAGAACTCAATGTTTATCATTCATCACTAACTGTGGATTATCCAGCAATGAGCTTTTTAGAAGAAAATCTGAAAACATTGCGTCTAAAATCTAGTGAGATGGGGAGGATTCCACCTTGGATCTTTCATCTAAAAAACCTGAAGGAATTGTGCTTAACAGGGTATTTCATGCTAGATCATCACAACTCCATATACAATGAAAGCTTTCAGGGGCTAAAAAACCTGAGATCCATTCACTTAAAAAACAACCTTTCCCGTATACCTCAGGTGGTTACAGACCTTCTGCCTTCTTTACAACACTTGTCTATCAACAATGAGGGAAATAAACTGATAGTGCTAAATAACTTGAAGAAGTTGGTAAACTTGAGAACCTTGGAATTAGTCTGCTGTGATTTAGAGCGCATTCCCCATTCTATTTTTACCCTAAACAACTTGCATGAAATTGACTTAAAAGAGAATAATCTCAGAACAGTGGAGGAAATAATTAGTTTTCAACATCTTAAGAACCTTTCTTGCCTAAAACTGTGGCACAACAGCATTTCATATGTCCCAGTGCAGATTGGTGCACTATCAAACCTGGAACAACTGTATCTAAATTATAATAATATTAAAAATGTTCCATTGCAGCTATTTCTTTGTAAAAAGTTGCACTATTTGGATCTTAGCTATAATAAGCTAACTTCCATCCCTGAAGAAATCGGTTATCTGACCAATCTGCAGTACTTGGCTTTGACAAAAAACCATGTAAGTACAACTTTTAATTGCTTTAAAAAAAAAAAAAAAATCTTAGTCTAACCTTTCTTCCAGAACAGTGTCTGGTTCAAAATGCTTTTGTAGTGCTCATGGTGAGCATAAATCTAGTAAAGTTGAAAGGTGGTGGCGGTGTTAGTTTTGATTACTAAGACTTCGGTATCATCAAAGCTCGTGTAATACCGAGTAACTACCGTCCCAGTCTGCAGCAACTTAAAGGCTCCAATTCATAAATAGAGATAGTATAGGTTGGATGGCGACTGAAATGTATCTTCCCTTTCCCTGCAGCTGTCTACCCAATTAGTATCTTAATGGAAACATGCAGTTTTAATTGTTACCTTAAAATGTCAAACTAAGCTGTAGTGAATCAACAGCTGGTTTCTGAGCAGCTCATCTGTCTGTGGTTGCAGGAGAAAAATAATTATAGCTGGTAACTCCTCAGCAGTGCTGAACTGTCTGGCTCTGTAGCATGGGGTGCGGGCTTGTGGCGCAGGGCTCTGTTCACATTTCTCTTTCAGTAAGGCTGTTCTGGGGTGTTGTACCTGTAGTATAGACCAGGACTGAGTTACAACCGCACTGCATGGGTAAATGCTTGTACAGGTTTCGCAACACTAGGAGATGCTAATGTGTCTCCACAGAATCTGCGTTTGGTCTTCCTTGAGTGATTCTTTAGGAGACAGCCTGTTTATCTCCCCTGCCACCTGTACGCACGCACGTGCTTCTTATCCCACCCCCACCATGCTTCTGACTCGGTTTCTTCCCATAGCAAAGCATCTTCATACTAAAACAGGTATACAAGAACATTATAGTGTTCTCAGGCAGGTAAAGCCGTACTTTTCCCCACATAATTATAGAAGCACTAAAATTTTCCCCTTTCCTTGTCCTTCTATAAACTATTTTTAACCTAAAATAAGTTGGTAAGTGGAGAAAACATGCAGCTGCATTTATGCTAACAGATTTTCATGTACATCATTTTCATTCTTTTCTTTCCTTTTTCTAGATTGAAATGCTGCCTGATGGATTATTTCAGTGCAGAAAGCTGCAATTTCTGCTTCTGGGAAATAACAGTCTGATGAATTTGTCCCCTTGCGTGGGTCAGCTACTGAATCTTGTTCAATTAGAGCTCATTGGAAACTATCTTGAATCGCTTCCTGCTGAACTGGAAGAATGTCAGTTTCTAAAGCGGAATAGTCTCATTGTAGAAGAAAGGTTGTTAAAAACACTTCCACCTCGTGTAAGAGAACGTTTACAAGCATGCTCGGATAAGTGCTAAGCTTGAAATGAAACTGGCAGTGCATCCTTTAAGCCTTTTACTTAATAGCTCTCTAAAGATCTGTACAGGTGGAGAGAAGGAGAGAACGCAGTTTACAGATCAGTCCTAAACTTAAATGCATTCGGCTGAGTAGATTGTATTGGACAAGAAAAAAGTATTTAGTCTTTTTTTTTTTTTTTTTTTTTTCCTTTTGCCTTTGGCAGGTAATCGTATGTTTCAATACGCAGATATGAATTATTGGTCAGGTTCTCCTGATTGAAATAACGCAGTCAATAAATGTTTACGATAGTATTGTAATGGAAGAGTTGATTGCCTGGCTACAGTGAGTGTGTATATACTTTCTTTTCTTTTTTTTTCTTTTTTCTTTTCTTTTTTTTTGTTTTTTGTGTTTTTTTTTTTTTTTTGTTTTGCACCTATGGGAACTTTTTTCTGTTGATGGTGATCATTTTAAATAGTTTAATTTCCTACCATAAGAGGACCAAGAACTATCTGGGATTAGTTTCTAAATATGAACTCTCCACTAACTTAGAATATGTTAAATTAAGAGTTTAAACTATTTGAGCAGCTCAATTGCATGGGGTATAATGAAAATCATTTTTCAAAATAATTTAATTTTTTAAAGCTTTTTGACAAGTGTTGAGCATTAACTCTGTAACGGTGGAAGAGGTCCTCTGAATCTTGCTATTAAAACCACTTAGATAATACCTGAAACCAGCTTCAGTATTTTGTCTTCGAAATAGTGAAAACAAAGTGAAATGTTTGCCTAGAAACTGGATTGTAGATCTGAAGAATCTGGAATAAGCGTTGTGCACATGTACTGGACAACAAATAATTTTATAGTATTGATCCTTATGGAGAATGATGGCAAATAGAACATGGCATAGTAATAAAGTTGTCTTCTGTGTGTCGTGGGGATATCAGGTGTTAGTGTAGTGTATGTTGCTATTTAACACTTTTATAACCTCTCATTTTCTGACTGTCTCAATGCTTTTTCTCCACCCCCAACTGCTGTAATTTGGTGACTGGGGAGAGAAGATGAAGGAGATTTATATTAGGTACGTGAATAGGGACTGAAAGGTGCAGTTAAACCAATCCAAATATTCACACAACTTACGAGTATGTGGGTGGGAAAAATGGAAGAACACTATAAGCATTGTTTCTTCTAGAGATAGTTTATTTCCATAAGTTATAATGGTGAACTGAGCTCTAGTAATACCATCCTTAATATTTGCAAAACTGGATGGAAATAAAATGGTTCCTGATTTTGCTCATTCTTTTGCTGTGTGCTCATTTATTATATTTGAAGTCTTAAATCTCCTGGAATTTATCATGTCCACTAAACATAAGATCTGCCTTGGGGGGGGGGGGCAGGGAACATTCTTTTCAGAAATATATACTTGAAAACTTTTTGTAGTATATTAAAGTTTTCAAGACTATAGGCTCAGTTGTGGGTTAATAGATCTGGTTAACTATGTTCTTAATGACTTCGTTTTCATCAAGCATGCTGACTCTGTTCCAGTTTGTAATAATAAAGTCTTCAAAGAAAATAGTCTAATACTAAAACTCATGTCATCTTTTGCTCCTGTTTCATTGCCACTTTTTTGGAGAGCAAGGATTAGTATGAATTAAAATGTCTAAAGCAAGTCTGATCAACATGGAAGTCAGATATGCTTGTGCCATAGCAATCAAGAGGTTTGTGTTTATTCACTGTACAGACTGCATTCCAAAGACCTTTGTAGTTCGAACACTTTCTTCTCAGGGAACTCAAATGTGGTATAACTGTTACTTTTTATGTAATTCTAGAAATGTTTAGTTTAAACTAATTAGTTGCATCTATGTGCAAACCAGTATTTGTGGAACAGTATATTTCATAAAATCCATATGTAGCTCTTCCAAACTCTAGTTTCAATTAATTTTCAGTTCTGTAATAGCTTTATAGGCATTAGCATGGTCCCCAAAGAGTTAGCCTCGGTATATGTGATTAAACTGGACTAGACTGATTTATGCCCTGTGGCTTGAGTTCTGTTAATAATTACAGCAAGTCTGTATCAGGACTCTATAACTTAAGGTTGAAGAACATTTTGTGCCAGGATTTGACACACACGACTTGCAGTCTAGTAACTTTTTAAAAGATTAAGCAAGATTTTTCTTTAAAGCTTTTTTCATGAATTTGAAAGCTGTTTGAAAAAGTTAAATAGGCAAGTAACTGTACATATAGTTTTGGTTGATGAATTCAACTTTTTAGCAGTGTTATCTGCACTTTTCCATAATTAACGCAATGACAGAGGTGAACAATTACCTTAAGTTAAGCATTCATTTTATGCTAATTCTTTCAAAGTGAAATAATAGAAATAATGTAGAGAAAGTTACTTTGAGGTTACGAATTTTGGAAATGAAGTATTTGAGGAAACGCCAAGAAATGCATAAGCATATAAACAATATTTTGTAGGTTAAAAGGGTTACATTTTATTGTGTAGATTTCTAATATTTTTTCCATTCTGCACCCCATCAGAGAGGGATGTGTTTTTCACTGTGTATGTGTAAGTATAAATGTCTATAAAACACCTAGACAAAAGCTAGAAAGTTTAAGGGCTAGAGTCTCTGCCTTGTGTGCAAACAACGGTGTGCCTTTGCTACCCATTTCATACTCTGAAACTCGCTGCCAGTGCTTAGGATTGAGGATGGAGACAACAAATATGACTCTGAACTTAAATTTATTTCAGGCAAGACCTAAATATTGAACACTTCTTCAGAATGAGATTTTCAGGGAATGAAAATACTAATCCACTGTCATAAGCTTTGTGCTATAAGCAGTAGTGGCACCTAGTCTTTGTATTAACCCATCACTTCTAATCAAAAAAGACTTTTCAATTTCAATGTTGTGTTGTTAAAGAACTTTGTATGGTGACCTTCCGTATCTTGAACATTTCTTTGAAAAATTAAATTTTTTTTTTTGCTTTATAACTCTCTGAACCATTCTTTATTTCCCTGTGAGAAATGTGAGATGTTGCATTTAAGGCAAAGCTCAGAAGCTTTTTCTAGCTATCTGCACTTGTGTACTAGCAAGTGTATATTCCATAGGAAAGTGTGAAGAAAATGAACAGCAATGGGAAATGAATGCTATGCTCCTTATCAAAGCAGTTCTCATGTTTTGAGCTAGGAGCGAAGCTCTTGTGTTGATCAGAATTCAGTTTCCATCTTAATCATTGTCTTGCTACAGAAACACCTCCAAGTCTCCCACTAATTTTGGGGAGCTGGGTTAATATGGAATACTATCTGGAATTGTGCTGGGAGGAGTGGGAAGGCAATGATGCTCTTTGCAGCTTGGTCCATACAGCTATCATGCAGCGAAACAGCTAGAAATAGTGCTGCTTGTAGTAAATCATGCACATGTTTAAAGTATTGCATGTCATCTGAGCTCCTGGATCTTACTTATCTTGAAATGTGAGCTGATATTTGATTCAGTTTTGTGAGAATTTGTGGCTTGGCTCCTTGTTTTGAAGAGGAGGAAAAAAACAAATGTGCAAGTGATGTTACATCTTCAAATACTGGTTTCTTATCTTTCAAAATAAGAACCTATTTGGCAAGTTTTACAGAACTCTGGCCCTCTTTTTTTTTTTTTTTTTCCCCCTTAGAGATGGAGTGGAATAACTAATAAAAATGATTCTAGAGTCTACCTGCTTGGAGATGGTAGTATCAGTGAAATAGGGCAATTAATTCCTCTTCCAGATGTTGTTCCAGGCTTCTGAAGTTCCATACATTTTGCTTACTTGACAATTTATTATTGTAGTTTTAGTGATTTTAACCAGTAGATTTATATCATGTTGGAAAACTTCCTCAGTATATAATCTCTCTATCTTCAAAGTATGAGCTGAAGGTTTCTCCATAATCACTTCTAATAAGTGACTCCTTTCTTCTATTCCCACAGTCTGGCAAGTACCAAAGTCAGCAGGAGGTGATAAGGAGCAATTCCTCCTGCTGTGATAGCTGCTTAATGTGTAGCTTTGCATTCACTTGCATGCAGCGTAATTCTCCTTTGCTGCTTCTATCTTTTTAGTACTTTCTTGCAATCAAATGGTAATAACTTCTATGCATGAGCTGTGAGATAGATACACATATAAATGTATATAGCTATGTATATATTTAGATACTGAATTGAGATTTAGCACTAAATATGTCCAGGGCACAGTAATATGCTAAACATGTTGTTCTCATTTATCTAAAATAACATATTAGGAAAGTGGAAAGGATAAGAATAGAAAGATACATAAACTTCTCAAGAATTTGTAAGTACCATGTCTTGAAATAATCTTATCAGATGACAGACATGCTCAGAAACTTTGGCTGCAATGGTTACCTGAAGATTTAGGAGTATCAGAGAAACTAAGCATACCTTGAAAATGTGTAAGCCATGTTAATTAGTGAATGTGTACTGTCGTTCAGTGGGCTGCTACATCCCTAGCACGATGTCAGCTTTCCCCAGGCTGCCCTGTCATGTCTAGATCAGGGCTGTGATCATGGAGCAGGGAGAGTGGTTCCTGTGCTGCTTGGAGAGTTTTGCGCAGTTCAGGGGTGATTCAGGTTCCCCTGCAGTAGCTGTTGAGCTGTTGTATTTTAATCTGGGATGCAAAGGCAGCCCAAAAGGGTGTCACTTTTTGTGAGGTAGACAGCAGCAGTTTAGTAGCTATGGCAGAGCCCCAGAGGACCTCCTGGAGTGGAGATGGAAAACCAGAGAGAGGAGGGAGAAGGGTAGACAGTGCAGGAACTAGCCCCCCTGTCCTACGGGAAGCCATTGCTAGTCCTGAATCGGTTCCTCCATCCGGCTGGGGAGAGACGTTGCCTGTTTTCCTCTGAGGCAGCGTGTCTTGTTATGGAAAACTCTTGAAGTGACTTGAGCACTGTGCTGGGATCGGTTCTGCAAGGTGCTGAGTTTGAGTAACTGCTTATGTGAATGTGCTCGACTCCCACCCAAAGCCAGTGGGAGTTCAGAGTATTCATACCATTCCAGATAACCCTTTTTATTCCTAAAGATGTCTTGATAAGATGAGCTTGTAAAACAATGATCTGTTTTCTTTCTGTTCTGTGGATATAAATTATAACGTATGCATGAAAAGGAAATGGATAAGTATTTTCTGTTTTAAAAAATTTGCTAGAAACAAGCAACAATGTCAAAGTCAAGGACATATGAATCTTATTTGATTTAAATCTATTTTTATGCCAAGTGTGTGGTTTTGTTAGCTTGAGAAATAAATCAACTGAATGGTCTTACTGATAAAATACTCTTTCCTGCATTGGTTCAGAGCATACTTGATAAAAATGCTGAGGCACAAAATTCTAAATTTATTGAGTTTTGGTTTTAGCTATAGCGGCCTGTTTTCTTTTTCCCTAGGTTTAATGATTCCAGCAGCTTGTAAAGAGGGATTGGCTTTAATTGCAGTTGATTTACCATTAAGAGTGTAGAGACTATATCCATTAAGAGGATAAATAAAGTCCTATATTCCATAGCAAATGGGATCTGAAAATTTTCAAGTTTCTAGTTGCATTAGGCTGCAATAAATAGTTACATTATTTATTCTTATATGTTAAAATGGTGGCTTTCAATAAATTTAGCTCATAAATAAAGATTAATAGCCAATACAGTACTTCAGGTATTTTGATGAAAGCTCTGCGTGTTTTACACTGCTCTGCGCTTAAACTTCTGAATATATCAAAGATATAAGCACAGAGGTTGAATATTCTTGGGTCAGCAATGAAAAACAAAATGAGCAGATGACAAGTCAAGGTTTGGGGATTGTTCTCCCCAACTTCTTAAAAAACAAACAAAAAAAAAAACCCCAACTTTTTTCCGTGGTTCGTAAGGCTTTGAGCTCCTTCGAACTGCAGCATCCCTCTTGCGTTTTTCAGAAGTCTCTCCCTTTGTGCAAGTTGATTTCAACCCTGCCTTTTCTCATTAGCAGCCCATCCTAACTGAGTTTTAATCGTAGTGATAATTGCACAGGACAAAGGAATCTCCTACAGCTAGATGATAGTGTAAGTTGTCTCCCTGGCATCTAGCTAAACCTTCCTTTCGTTTTGCATTGAGGGCACGGAGATGCTAATCACTGCGGTTGCCGCCTCCTCCTCAGAGTCCAGCTGTTCACAAAATCACAGCTTGGTATGTAGGAGAATTCCTGCTTGTGCCCCTCCCAGCCCCTCCCCTTGTGCCAGCACAATCGGGCTGATTATTTTGGCAGCTGTGCCAGCTTATGTGAATTTTGATTGTTCATAGAAGTGTGACCTAAATAGTGGCCGTATCCAAGTGCAGGATACAGAGAAGAAACAAACGGAGAGGCAAGCACAACAGTTCGCTAGCGGTTATCCCTGCTACAGAATAAAGGAACTAACTGAGCTGAGGAGTAAAAAAAAGAACATGGTGCTAGGGGGAAGCTTTGGTTGTGGGTTTAAGTCCCTCCCCACATGAGAGTTTCTGTTTGCATGCTTAGCATTCGTTTAGCTAACTGTGGCTTTTGCCATCTTCATAGGCTTAAACCAGCAGCTTCGACAGCTACCTAAGGCTGTAGGTCAGTGGGGAGAAAGTAGCGTTTACACTTTTTTTCCCCCGACCCCCAGATAGAATAGTATACTAGAAATCAGAGAGGCTTTTTAGTCTGAGCTGTGTGCACTGGTATTGTATCAGATTGCCAGTGAAGCATGGGAAATGTATCCTCTGCAGTTAGTGACCTGACAACTAATGGCTTTGCCTTTTCTGCCCAAATGATACATGCTGCTCAAAACATGTCCAGAGAAGAGAGAGGATGTGTGCTGAGGAACATGAAAGAAAAGATTACAGCTGCTTACAAATGATTGTCCGAACATATAAAGTATGTTATATGTTTTTTTACCAGAGACTGAAAAAGTAAGCTACTAGGCGAAAAGGAGTTCAGAAGTAATCAGCCATACCCAAAAGTTGCAACAAGTGTTTGTAGAGAAGGCTTATCTCATGCTCTTTTGTAATTTGTTTTCCATTTCACTTCTCTTTTGAAATTTTAAATGTTAGTCTATTTCTATGCTTTTAAATAACCAGAGCCCTGCATAGGGCATATTACTTTTTCTTTTTCTTTTTTTTTTTTTCTTCTGAGACTACCAAAATGTTTTTCCTTACTCCTATCTGTGCTTTGTGCAGACTGAAGCGTGTTTTACTCTTCAGCTCCCTCTGCTGCCGCTACTGCATGATTCTAAATGGGAACTGTAAGATGGTTCCAGCCAGACAGTCTCTTTAAAAAGAGACAGTTTTAAAGAATATTTTCATGAATTATATATAAATCCTAATTAAAATTGTATTTCATTTGAATATAAACGCTCTCCAAACTTCCAGTCACAGCACTGTGGAGCAAAGCCGCGACAACCAAGGATGGAACAAGGGAAGAGGACAGCAGTGTGTATTATTCATCCTGCTGCTGCGTGCTAGCTGCCGTGTGCCGAGCAAGTGCTCTACGGAAATGGCAGAAAGTATATAAACACCTAATCTCAGGTTACATATCTGGGGGTCCAAATGTACATTTTTAGGGTGCCTTTGTCCAGTCTTGAGGAGAATATACGATGAGATATAGGGGACACTACCTCAAGGTGAGAAGTAAACAGTAATAATAAGTTGTATTAAGTGGGAAAAGTCCGCAAAGCTGTTGAGAAACAGCTACCTTTGCATAGTTGAGGAGAGAGTAGAAATTACATTAAATTTTCCCCCACTTCAAATCCATGTCAGAGTTGTGCCCTGGGAGCATGCACCAGTCGCCTACCCTCTTTGCCTGTTGCCGGTGTCTCTGTGTGCAGCAGTGCAGTCAGTACCTCATTTGTGCTGTCTCACTAGCTTGGAACGTCCTCTCTTCCCCAATGCTTGAGTCATTTTATTTCCTTAATCTTTTCCTAAAGATCTGTTATTTTCTTGGTATGTCTTGAATGGTTCTCTTGGGAAGTTGTGGGATTTTCTGTTTGTTTTTCCTCACTTCTTCGAAAGAAGAAGTTACTCTGAAGCTGGATAAAATTTTAATAACTTCCTAAAGCATCATGTATCCTCTTCTGTTTTATATTCTATGAATGTATAGCACAATAGCATTCTCTGCATGGTTTTCAAAGGTAATTAAATGAGTAGTTTCAATGTGTAGAATGGATGAGTTAAAAATCGAATACGTAACTTGCTGATGGCCAGCGTTTAAATGTCTAACAATATTTTCCATTAGTCATAGTGTGGCAAAATGTTGCTTCTAATAGGTTATGTCAGCTAATGAATAGCAGTGGGCTGGGGTGTTCCTTTGGTGCAGTTTTGCGCATTTACAGTGAATCACAATAGTTTCCTCTTGCCTCATTTCTGTATTTTGGAAAACGGATGTAATTTATTGCTTCCAGCTCAGGTCTCTTCCCACCTGGCTCCTCACCCTTCTAGTTTTCTTCTGGGATTACACTTCAGTGCCTTCCTCTGGGGGCTGCTTTATTCAGTCTTTTTACTCCGTCTGGGGGCATTTCAACTCTCCTGCAGTTGAAGCCACTGCGCAGCCCAAGGCATCCATGCACAATCATCCTATATTTAAATTTCTGTGTGCAGAATTCAGACTCAGAGCCTTTCTGGGGTCTTTTTCAGCTGGAGGTTTCTGTTCCACCAAAAGGATGTGCAATTACTCATTGGCATGAACGGAGGGGTGGCTGTTTTCACGTGCTAGCTTCAGTGAGATTTTTGGCTAGCTGTTCACAGTAACACTTCAGTGTACTCATGCCACCAGGTATCCCCAGACTAGTCACTAGAGGTCAACATCATCATCTACTAGAACGCTAACTTGCAGATAATTAAAGGACAGTTTCTTGCTTGTAACAGTTCATTTGCCGAAATGCTCTAAATCTTTATGACGCGATATTATTGATCTTACCACTGTCCGAGGCTAGAACAGAAGGAGACAGAACAGGAGTTAGTACTTTCTCACAGTATGGGCTTTTTAAAGGAACCAGGAGCAAGGAGAAATATTGCTGAGGGCTTTTCCTTTTTTGTGCCTGAGGCTGCTTTTGGTGAGTGCCTTGGGGAACAGTAGTAAAGTCAAGAGGATAGAGCAGTAATGAAACCTTTCTCTGAGGCCGTTGCCACTTGTCAGAGTTGTGTGTCGTCCAGCTGGTACGTCCATAGCCAAGGGTTCCCATCAGTACGGCGTGCGCTTCATCAGCCCTGTAAGACCTCATGGGGAGCCCTAGGATTTCCCACAAGCAGAAATGTTAACTTTTCATTCCGACTTTGATTTGTAAGAAATACTTTTTACTGTTTCTCATTTGGGCCAGCTTACAATCTCTTTCTGAAATCTCTGACAAACTGCTCCATAACTGCTGAAAGTTCAGTGAAAGGTGGGGAACCAAAATGAGAGAGGAAGGGCCTAACACTGCATCATTTAACAAGCCGCTGAAGGAAGGAAGCCCGGCCTACAGAGCAGTGTCCCTGAAGATTTCCTCATAGTTGGGGTATTTATAAGTGACCTCCCTCCTTTGGGTTTTCTGATGTCTAACTGTGTTTCCATCTTGCAGGCTTCCCCTTGCCTGGAGAACTTGCAGGATCTTCTCCGAGGTAGCTAATTGCCTGTTTCTTGGAACTTGCAGGAACTCTGAGGCATCTATTCTTATGCTCAATTTGTTTGCAGTCAACCAGCATGTTAAACATTTATTAGGGGGATGACACAGATAATATTATTTTAATGATTATTCCCACAGGAACTAATGTAAGGAATATGATGTAAACAGTCTTTCTTCTGAGAAAATATTCCATATTTCTGCGAAGAACATCTGTTACTACGAATGTAATATCCTCTGGGTGAAATTATCCACTCCACATTTTATGAACTTTGAAGGAGGTGAAAAAAGCAACACTTTTAGGAAGAGCATGGATCTTGGATTTCAAGTATGCATCCATATATGTACAAAACCTCCTTTCAGCTTCTAACTTTACATGGTAGGTCTAAGAGGAACACTGAAGTGGGGGAAAGGGAAGGAAGATGGACCTACCTAAAGGCGTAAAATAAGATTGCTGGGTGACCTTGGGTGTGATTGTCAAGGCTTTAAGTAGTTAGGGTTGTTGCTGTTGGTTTTGTTGGAATGTGAACTCATGATTTCCTGTCTTTCTGTTTTATTTACAGAAGTGTAGTGCTCTTGTCAAATTTACAGAACTTGAACCAGTAATACATCTTTATTTATTAGACTGGAAGAAAAAGAAACAGCATCTTATAATTTTTTTTCTGATGGAGTTGTCTTCTCAATCTTCTTGAGAGCTGGCCGGGAGAGGGCATGCAGGCTGCCCTCTGTTCTGGCCCCGCTGCCGGCCACTTCTGCCTCCTTTTCAGCTAATGCCACTTTGCTGCTCCTGGGCCGCAAGCTGGGACCACGGCGCTGTGCCTGACGGTGCCAGCCCTGCCAGCTCACCTGGAGGGAGCTCAGGATCTCTGCACGGTGGAGGAGAATAAGGGCCACACCACAGCAATGATGTGGAGGAAATGGCAAATATAGGTGCAGGCGGAAGAGTTCTGTTCCTGTCTTCTATGCTGAGCTGGCGTTATCACCTCTGACAGTCTCTCACCTCTGTGTTTTCCCCCATGTAGGTCTGGGAAGGCTATCTGTCTGGCAGGCAATGCTGTTGTCAGGGCTAAGCTGCAATCCTGTGCACAGTTCAAGCTGGCACAGGCTGTTGGTGCTGCTGGGGCGGTGGCCCTGCCTGCCTCTCGCCGCTCCCTGCCGTGTATGCAGACCTTCCTGCAGCCCTGCAGATGCCCGCTGCAGGGGCAAGCTCGGCAGGCCCGGGCAGGGGCCCAGGCGTTAGCACGCACTGCAGTCATACTGCAAGTCGCTAGCACAGCCCCTGGCACAGGTCTGGCCCGGTCGCTTAGCCCCCTCACAGCAACACGCCAGCATGGCAAGGGGCGATGTGGGCTGGGGACTGCTCCAGCTGGCAGTGTGGATGTGTCCCTGCTGATGGGGATAAGGGAGTTCAGCTGGGTGGACACAGGCTGTTCTTTGCAGTAAGCAGATATTGAAAGCAACCATAGTATCATGTCACTGTTTGCTCTTCAAACCTTGATAAGCTGACTGTATCTAGTAGCATATTCTTGGACTCACATCAATGTCTTTTTCATATTCCTGCCTCTTGCTGTGCTGGACCAAAAAGTAAATGAGTAACAGAAATATGAGAGCGTTTGAAAGCCTGTTTCATACCTAGTTCTCTTGTGGCATCCAAACATCTTTGTGTATGGTGGAAAGACTATATGAAATTGGAGGTATGAAAACACTGAACAGAAACTGTGATGACACCTGGGTTTGATACTTGACGTCATTAGAAGTAGCAATCCCTACTCCAATGGTTGGTGTCAGGACCTGGACTGTGCTTGATAAAGCTGTGAAGCAACCACTTCCAGGGTTGTAACCACACTAGATTTTGCACCTCTAAGATTCACCTCAGTTAAAAGTAAGATTTCTTCCAGTGTGTTGGAGCAGAGGTCCCTCTGGCGAGCAGAAGGCTCTGCTAGGACGTTTGAATTCATTAAATCCAGAGGCCAAACTCTTGCACATGCTGCTTGGTACTTTGCTTTGAAAATGCTCTGCTTGACCACTGCTTCAGAGTAGGCACTACTCAGCATGAATCAAGGCAGCAGAACTGATCTGCTAATGAACTTGGAGGGACTGGTTTCCTATTGCTTTTGAAGCCCAAAAGACTCTGGGCTCCTTTCCCCGCAGCACTGCAGAGTTCACCTGTTGATATAGAATTACTGTGCCTCTGTCCTTCTATCTAATGACCACTGGAGTCATTCCTTTATTGTTACTAAATGGAAATATGTACCTCCATTAGCACTGAGTTCAAGTTAAAAGTGGATTTGGTTTCATAAGATAAACAGAATTATGGGACAAATTACCTCTTGTGCTGAGATGATTTTGTACTGTTTTGTTTCAGCATTTGCTCTTGACATACAGGCTTCCTGCTAGCCTAGTAAAAGTCATCTTAGATGTCTGTTTTCTTCATTCCTCCTTTCACAAACTAAAATAGCCTTGTGGTGCAGAGACTATCAGCATTACCTTTGTTCCCTCTCTATGCTTGTATTTTACATAATGATCTCCAGGAAACAATCCTATGCCTGGAAATTCACTGCATTCCTCGCAGCTGTGTGGGCTAGCTGATGGTGTTCTCCAATTGCTTAAAATGATTCAGTGGAACTTCCACTTGCGTTTGGGATTCCTGGAAGGTTTGTCATGCACAGTCCTCTCAAAATTCAATAATGCAGACGAAGCCAGGCATAGAAAATGCACAGTTGAGTCCCTTAAATTGTTAGTAGTCAGTCTAAAGGGGAAGCTGTTTACTGTATTGTCTGCTGAGTCTAATAAAGGTCTTGAAATGTAAATATACAATCCTTAGCTCCCTGTTGAACAAAGAGTCATTATACTATATACATACAGCCCAACGAACAGCTAGACCAAAAGAGCCAGCTTGGATGTTTCCTCCCCTTAATTTTGTGTATATAATAATCCTATCTCTCATCTCAGCAGCATGCAGGCCTGCTTTAGTACGTCAGTATATATGTGTGTGTATATATGCAAATACATATAGCCCTAAATCTAAATACTCCAGTGTGATAGTTCATAGATATGTAAACCTCTGGCGCTGCTGCCTGGGCTGCTTGGACAGCTCTGCAACTCACATCCACTGGAAACACCAACCAGCTGGGAGAGGAGAGGAGGGAAGCCCTTAGACTACCGTTGTTCCACAGGGTGGGATGAGACCGGCTCGTAGCCAGAGCACTTGCAGAAGTAACAACACATACTTTGAGGCATGGAGTCGCTGACCTGGCTGAATATGGTTAGTCTGGAGAGCCAAGCTGTGACAACCTGGGAAAGCAGAAAGTAAAAATGGAAAGGGCAGGCGTATACTTTGTGTGTGATGCCGGAGTAGTTGGGCCAATTATTAGTGTAGTCCACAGGTTGCTGTGATTTATGCCCATGCACCCCAAAAGACTGCTACAAGTTCCCGGACTCTGCTCCTGTGGGTTCACCCTCTTCAAGGACTCTGTGCCCCTTGGGGTTTTGGTACCAAAGCAGTCTTGCAGTAGGGAAGTACGCTGACTTTTAGGTTGCTTCCCTGCTGAAGTAGTATGAAGTAGCTAGAGCTGAAATTGTAAACTTAGCCCTAAGCTCTTTCAGTAGCTGGATGCACATTGATTTCTAGTGAAGTGAAGGCTCTATGACTGAAAAACAACACAGAAAAAAACCCTTTTTGTTGTGTGGTGCACACTGAAATGGGGGCAAGTCTGAACACAACAGAAATAAGTGCAGTGGGGTCAGATGCCTTCCACTGTCAGGCGGTGAATGAGCCAGGAGCACGGTACCGGATGCGTGCTGGCTTCCTCCACAGCAAAGGCTGGTGACCCGGGACTGTGTCATGTATAAGAAGCGAAAGGCGTATCCATTCATCCTGTGCGTTGGACTAGTCTGATGATGCTGGAAAATGCTGGGGCCTGCTTTCTGCCATCATGCTCATGACTTAAAGAATCACATCAGCATGAAACTGGAATGATGACGTGGAGGATTTCATTCTGTTTTATCTCCTTCGATGGCAGCATTGTGAACCGTGAGCTGTGCTTCCACGCTGGGCATGAAGGCTTAACAGCACAACCTGCTTTTACTGGCTACTATCTCAGTGATGCTTAGCCTTACAAATCCAAAAAGTATGATTACTTTTATCTGCCCTGACAATTCTGCATCAGAAATCCAGTGGCTCTCAGAGCTACTGAGATCACCCAGAAGCCACCAAACAACACTCCAAATTTTGGCTCCTTGCCAGCGACATCTGTATCAGATCATCATCCTTGCAGATGAGTCTTTGACTAGCTCGTCCCCAATCTGCCGAGCCTTCCTCTCTCCCTAGGCGCCTTGTTTCAGAGAATCATTTAGGTGTATGTGTTTTACCAGTGTTGCTCTGTTCCAGTGATTAACACAAAATGTTGTTTAAATTTACACAGCCAAGACTGCAGCTATATTTTAGAACTTTCTAATTTTGAGAATCTAAACTAATCCTGACCTTTTCCTGGTTAATGACCACACCATATGTCTGATTACTCAAGTTCCCATGCAAAATAGGAAATTAAAAATTCCAGATGATTAACAATTTCTTCTTCTTACTTATATGTAGAGACAACTGTTTTATAATCCCACAAAAAAATTGGGACTTTTTCCTCAAAATGTACTTTACTGTAGTTGAATGCGTAAGAGGATATTTCATTAAGAGCATGCTGTTTCTGTTTTTAATCTATGATTTGTTGACACAAGTTTGCTGGCAGTAAAAGAGTTGAAAATAATTGTTTAAAGACGGTGGATGAAAAGCTGGGTGATTTAATGGTGAAATTTCATGGAGGGAGCTAGAGATAAAATTTCAGGCTGAGGTCTAATGATGATAAAAAGACTGGGATCCACTTTAAAACATCCAATCCCAAACCGTGATGCTAAGTGGACCACCAACTGCAGTCTATTATCTCTTATTGGAGTTATACCAGTGGGAACAGGCCAGGCCACATAATGAGTGATTTGGTCTAATATAGTGGCATAACCGGGATACCAGTCAGGATATGTCACTGCTCTGGCAAGCAGAGATGCCCCTAGAAGTGGAGCTGCTTTGTATTATTTATAGATTCGGTGCATTAATTTGGCTATGAGTGTGCCAGCTCTGTGAGTGTCGTGGTCTGGGTTATGCGGGGGCGGAAGGCTGTTGAGCAAACCAAGCACAAGAGCAAAGCAGCCACTTCAACCCCACCATTTCATCTCGCTGCAAGCGCTTGAACGAGGTTAGGAGATGGTGCTCCCCTAGGAAAAGGCCTGTAGGTGTGCGAGAGCAAGGACAGCTCTCGCAGTTTGGTAGTGGGCGTCAGAGGCGCAGGAGGGCGGGGTGGAGGCAGGACCACAGGTGGCCTCAGCCACCACCCGAGGACAGCAAGCCTGCAGCAGAGATGAGTGCGTTCATTGACTCCTGTCCTAAAATCCTCCCCCAGAAGTGTTTGTCCACCAGGCAGTGCACGGGCCCAAAGGAGGCTTTGGGGGCTCTGCAGATCATGGTTAAACCCTGCCAAAGGACAGCAGGACTCGCTGGAGAAACACAGCTGGGATGGGGGCCTCCACCCCGGGGTTTGGTTTCCATCAGGCAGGTTGTGGAGCCCCTGATGGGAGACACTCAAAAATCAGAGAGTGGGCTGAGGTGTAATCAGCCCTGCAAGAGAGAATAATGATTATTTGTCATGACCTGAACTCGCTGACATGATTTACACCCATTGGCAATGTGTTAGTTGTGCCGCTGAGTTATGATGACAACAGCCACAGCATAGGTACATTAAATAACCTCAGAGAAATCTGGGGGGTTTATAAAAGAATTGTGCTGCTAAAATAAACAAGGACCAAGTCTTGCAAACTTGCCCATAGGAAGAGTCCCTGTCTTGCTCGGTCCTTGCCCCAGAGCTGGGTCTCTTCTCCATTTACACTTGTTACTGCTTGTTTCTCCCACCACACCATAAAGGTGCATTGGTAGCAATAAAAGCAACCGCTCTTTTGAAAGCAGCATTTAGTAAACTATTAAGTGTTTGTTCTGTGGTCTGGGTGTTGGTGCCTGTCCCTCCCTCCTCGTGTGAGCTCCCCACGCTCAGCTAGCTCGCATCTAAAATTGCACCAGGAGCTCGTGTACTCTGTGGAGCACGCAGCACGCTCGGTGGCGAAAAGCAACCGTAGCTGTAACACCCACAGCTGCTTAGCTCCTCAGTTAAGGAGTTTTCAGACAGATGACTAAAGAAAACTAATGATGATCAGAAGTGCAACGGAGGTAAAGTATGATTCAAATCCAGGAGCTCCAGTTCAGCCAAGGGTCAGAAAATGGGAGTTAGCCCTATTTTTTTTCAGCATGTCCTTAGCTGTTTTCTTACAATACAAGCTATGCGAGGACTGCTGTCAATAGCTTCTCTACAGACAAGTTTTTTTGCCAAATTCTTCCCTGATGTAATTGCGCTGCTTTCATTGTAATCATACCAATGATGAATGTGACTCCTTTTTACTCAGGAACAACGGAAGAGTTCATGCTATTAAACATCTCTTTGGTTTTTTGCTCCCAATTAAAGCAGTTTTTAGTACATCTAGAATGTTGCAGGCTTAAGAAATAGTAAGGTATTTTTCACTTTTGATTCTGTAGTGTAGATTCAGCCCATAGCATTCATGCAATTTCTTTTAGAAGTCTGTATTTCCAGTATGATGATGATGATTAAACATCTGGTTTACTTAAATTTGTATTTCAAAAACATTACTCTTGCAGAAGAGGGGTTAAAATGTAAATCTGGAGAAAAGCAGATTGGGGGAAAACAAACTTTGATAGAAACTTAAAGCAACTAAGAAGCACTAGAACTGCAACATTGTGCATTTTGTATTTGAACAGAATCAGATCACAGAAGTAGTTTTTCAGTACTTTGTCTGAAAACAATTTGGCTTTTCTGTGTTAGCAGCTTGCACTGTTTTCAACAGTTGGTGGGGAGAGATGATGGATGGAAAGCATTTCCAGTGTGGGTCCGTTTCCAAGTGCAGACAAAGCTCTTGCACTCAAACCCCGGGTGTCTCGCCCTGATCTCTGCTGCAGTTGAACGGGGACGTGGTCGGCCGAGTGCAGCGCCAACCCCGCAGCCCCACCTGGGTGGCTGCTCTCTGGACTCCAGACTCTTGTGTATGGGACAGCCGTACTTTTTTTTGAGGCTGTGTTCCTAGAATTATTCCCAGATTGAGAGGGGAAAAAAAAGGAAGGGGGAGCAGGAATCAGTAGAGGTTTGGTGCTGATCCTGGAAGTTGGTGTTGCTGAGCAAGGACTTCAGGACTGGGCATCCTGAACCTGAATTACCCTGAGGATTCAGCCCTTTGGTAAATGACGGGCAAAAACTGTCGCTAAAGCACTGGCAGCATTATTTGTCCTTGAATCCAACTAGTTTTGGAGGCGGCTCAGTCATAGTTTAACTCTGATGCAAACTGGCACGGCACTATGTGTTGTATTGTAGTGTAAGTATTGCAAGGCAGCAGTCAGTAAGAGCAATAACGCTCCTGGGATTTGTAAATTATGAATGACAGACAAGGGCAATCTACAGTAAATGCAAGAGCACTAGGTTTAGCAGTAATGGTATTTCTCCTGTGGCTTGCCTTGCATTCCACTGAAGTCAATGAAAAACAGAGAGGCAAACCTGAAATCAAAGCTATCAAAAACTTGCACTCACATAAAAGGTTGAATTGTCCCCACCTGTCATTTGGTAGAAACAATATTTTTACTAAAGCAGAAAACGTGGGGATTCACAAGCATTTCATAGTGTTTTCTGCAGACAGCAAAATGTTTCCAATGGAGCCAAGGTAACTGGAGCCCCAATTCTCTAAATACAAAATGTGCTTGATGTCAGACGTGAATAGTTTTGCAGTCCTCTTCCACTAAGAGCTCGCGTGCCAGAATTGCCCCGAGCTTCAGTCCCCCAAGCGCATGATGTAGTTACCCATGGACCATCTTTTCTATCGCAGCGTCGGTGACCTTCCCCGTCATTATTCTCCACTGGGGAAGTTCGGCTCAAGACGCTGAGTCCTGCCGCAGCCCTGAGCAAAGACAATGCCAGAGCCCACGACAGGAAGCCCCAACAGTGGCAGGTCACCGGCCACCAGGTCGCCCTGGAGCCCGCGCGCCCGCCGCCAGCCCGGGGAGCAGCAGCGAGGTTAGGTAACGGGAAGGCCCGGCTTAGGAGAAAAGATTAAACGAGCTAAGTGATGGCGAAAGGGAGAACATAACTGTCTGCAAGCATCTGAAAGAGGAAAACATCCAGGCCAGGGAGGGATTCTCTACACTGCTGCCAGGAGTTAAAAGTAATGGAAAGAAACCAATAAGAAGAAAATGAACACAGCAATGGTCATAATAGATACGTTACATCTAGTTTCTTTAGCTCAAGAAAGAAATCCAGAGCTTGCTTCCATACGGATACTCTTGCTCAGTTGTTCTGTTTCATAGTTCAGCCTTACCCCTCAAAGCAAAGGGACAGCCCTTAACGTTACATAACGGTGAAATACTGCTGGAATATTGCAGGCTGGCAGCTCCACAGGCGCCTGGCGGAGCTACACAAACGGCCCTTTGGGCTCCTGCCCGGTTCAGACCCTTGTTTCCCCGAGGCTCCTCCGCCAACGGCCGCGCGCAACGGCCGCCCTCAGCGCCCGCGGGCCGCGCGCAGCAGCCGGGACGTGGCCCCGCGGCGGCGGCAGGCGGGCGGCGGGGGGCGGGGGGCGGGGCCGGGGCCGGCGGCGGGCGGAGCGCGGCGCGAGCCGCGGCGCGGCGGGGCCCGGCCCGGCCCGGCCCGGCTGCCCGCGGCCGCCCCGCCCCGCCCGGCCCCGCCCGGCCCCGCTCCGCGCCGTCCCGCGCCGCGGCATGAGCGCGCCGCCGCCCGCCGCCGCCCCGCGCCCCGCCGACACGCACCAGGTAGGCGCCGCCGCCGCCCGGCTGCCTCCCGCCGGCATCGCCGCGGGCGGGGCGCGGGGCCTGGCGCTGCGCCGGCCGCGGGGAGACGCGGCCCCGGCTGCGGCCGCGGCGCGGCGCGGCCCGATCAGGGGGCAGCGCGGCGGCTTCCTGCGCGCGGCCCGGCCCGGCTGGGGGTCCGGGGGGTCCCGGGGTGCCGGGTCTGCCCCCCCCCCCCCGGCGGAGGCGGCCGTTGCCGGAGCCGGTGGGATGCGGAGGCTCCATCCGCGCTGCCGCGGCCGGGGCAGTCGCGGTGGCGGTCGCGGCCCTGCGGCAGCGGCTGGGGCTGGGGCCGGGGCCGCCCCTGCCTGCGCCTCCGGAGAGACCCCAGCGCGCAGCCGGCCTGGGCTGGGGTCGCTCTGAAAGCCGCCTGTCGCAGCGCGGCGGCCGTTTCCGCTGGTCTGTCGGTCCCGGGGAGCGCCGGCTGCGCGGGGGGAGGCTGGCGAGGACCGGACCGCCGGCCGGGTCTGCTGTAGCGTCACTGCCGTGGAGATGCCTCGGAGTGAGGCGTTTTATTGCACGAATAACTATATAAGTTATGGTTGGTTTGTTTGTTTGTTTTCACTTTTGGAATAAGCACTTTCTGTGGAAAAATGACTTTGTATTACAAAGAGCACTGCATGAACACACATGCGTTTTTGCTCCTATAGAGCACTTAGGCTTGGATGATACGGTAAAAAAAATGGGGGCAGGCAGAAAGGGACCCTGCAGAATAGGGAAAGAAGGTGGCAATGTGGGAAATAAGAGAAAAAAGAGTCTCTCCCAAATTCGACAGAGTAGGCATTTCCCCTCTCCCCTGATGTTTTAGAGCTGCTTTTACTTTTCTTTTTGGCAGGGCCAAAGCTGGTAGGAGGGCAGCGCTCCCTCCCTGTGCTCCTGTTTCAGCATCCGCTCGCTCTCCGCCAGCAGTTCCCGCTTGCGTGAGCGCGGATCAGGCCCGGGAGTCCCGGCTGGGGCTGGGGCCGGGCAGGGTGGCCCCGGCAGGTGTCCCGTGCGGGATCCCGTCTCCTGGCGCTGCACTGCCCGTGGTGCCGGTGCCCGGCCCCGCCGGTGCCCAGCCCTGCTGCTCTGAGTCATTTTGTTTCCCCGGTTGCATTCTGAGTTTGCCACAACGCGTAGCAGCTCTCACGCCGCTTTCTTCCAGTTTGAGTACTGAGAGGCTGCCGACTAGGCTTCGCGGTAACAGAACGTTTTGTGTTGTTTGGCTATTCCTTATTCTTGTAAAAAGAAACTTTTTGATCGAAACCCTAAAAATCTAGGTGCTTTATGGGGCTGGTCCCGTTCTCGGGGAAGAACAAACTCGGGCGACTCTTGAGTCCTCCGCGGAAGTCCCTTGCTTGGGTGCTTGATGCCATCTTGAAACTGGTTTCTGTGGCAGTTTGCGTTGACTTTCTGGGGCGGAGGCACCCCGAATCGTCGCTTGCTTTTCAGGCCCTTGATAAGGGGGCTCCAGCAGGGCCAGGGCCGCTGAGAGGGTTAAACAGCGCTGAGGTGGCCCTGAGACCAAAGCGCCGACACAGCAGAGCCCAGAATAATGGCAGGCGGGAGCTGCTGGGAGAAGCAGTTCCTCCGATTGTCCGGTGACCTGGGGGAGCGGCTGAGCGCAGCGGGCCCTGCTCGCCACCAGAAAGGCATTTCCCAGCCCAGCCCTCCTGAATGCTGCAGGAAAGCTTAGATGACACTCCAAACAATTCACAATAACGGGAGCTAGTAGGTAGTTTTACAGGGTTTTTACTCTAAGAAAAAACTTGGTTAAAAGATACTGTCTTTGTTGACACTAAGTTGTGAGGGGCAGGGGAGAGGGCTGCGTGGTAAAGAAAAGCCTGACACAGAAACATTTTACATCAGAAAAAATGAAAATAACCCAGAAATGCTTTCTTAAAAGCCTCGTGTAGTGGAGCAAAGCAGTCATTTTCCTTCCAAAATGATCTGACAGAAGAATGTCAACAAGCGTTGGATTTTGCACGTTCAACGGAATGGAAACTTTTCTCTTTTTCATCCTTAAGCTGTTTGTCCAGAGATTTTGTGCGACACAACTTTGGTGTAAACTCAAGCTATAGTACAGTGACTGTGTGTTTTTAAGATCTTTTTCCCTCTAAAAAGTTACTTGGTTTGATTCATCTTTTTGGGCATGCATGAATGTGCGTTTGCGCCATTGCATTTGCTGATAATACCGGGCAGGCGTCGTCATCTCCTCATCCCCAGGCAAAGTGTCTTAAAACTGCCTTTAAACCTGCCGGACCCTGGGTCAGCTTCTCTGCGCTGTATTCCTTTTATATCTTAGTGCCTGACACAAGAAGCTGATCAGATGAAGAATGGATTTTACAACTGTATCATTCAGGCAGACATAAGCTGTACCAATATGCTCCTTTTCTGCAGTTTTTCCAGTATGGAGATTCTGCCAGCTCCGTTTCTGTCTCCCATGAAGAGGCTGATTTGCAATCTAGTGTTTGATCAGGTCAGATTTTTAAAAGGTAGGCTAGTGCCCTATAAATGCCTTGCATGTTTCCTGAGAGTTTGGGAGAATTCTGCTTTAAGACGAAGTGTACATTTTTTCCTGGTTTCCTGAGGTAGCTCAGATAACCATAGCAATAGTATGTAAGAGTTTTTTATTGCGTTTGAATTATTTTGTTTTTAAATGAAAACGAATCCCCTTTGTTGCTCTACTAACAAAATATGATGTGCAAAATGGCAGTTCTCCTTAGAAAGATGTTAACGCTAGTGTCAGGACGAGCTTACAAAATTCCTCTGAGTTTTGACCAATGCGTGTGGGAAAGTTTGCTCCTGTACAGTAGCATTACAGATCTATTTCTCTCTGTCAAAGTAGGCTTTAACTCTCCTGCTGACTTTCAGGTGAGCAGCACTCAGCCTCTCATACCTGCTTCAAATTCTGGACTAAGCCATAATCTGCTGAAGAGGGTGAGGCGCTAGCTCGCTTCTCCCTTTGGTGGCAACAGCAGATAGTGACGTTGTATTGACAGGAATTAAAAATTTGACAAACCAGCCTTAAGACTGTTGAAATGCTGTGAATGTCTCCAGTTTTCTGTGCTCATCACTGAAAATAAGGTGGGAGCTTGGATTAATCGTGTGCTCTGGAGCATGCGGTGGAGCAGAGCCCGCGTTGAGCCGTGCCCCGGGTGTAAGACCTCGACACGGGGGTGAGTTACCTCCGAGTGCAGCAACTCAGAAGTGAACGCTGTTGTAAGGAAGCGGTTTCAGTGTTGTAAGAGAGACCACTGTACGACAAGTCTTCTCATTTCCAGTCAATGTGAATGCTTTCCTGATGAGCTGTCCCTGCAGTGGATTGTTTCCGTGCGAGCCTACGGAGCGGGAGGGGCGTTCGCAGATGACATATTCAGAAAAGCCCTTTGTCAAGTGTAATGTGATTAAAAAGAATATTTGCTCTTTGCCGTGGTTTATCCATGACAACATAATTTCAGGGCGCTGCACACCTGCGGTGGTGCGGTCCGCACCCCACCCGCGGATGCTTTGATCTCGCGCGGTTTGGGCCTGATGGATGTGGCCTTTTGTTCTCTTCGCTGATGCCACAAGAGACTTTGAGGGGAACCTAGTTTACAGCTAATCCCTCCTCGGCAGGCAGGCCGTGGCTGGACAGTGGTCTGAAAAAGTCCAATAGGGAATTTAGACAGAGCGCTCTGTTTTTCCAGATCCCTGAAGTTTATTTAAAAGTCGTATGGGAATAGTGATTCAGATTCTGTAGCTGTTTGTGCTTATCTTTGGGTGTGCGTAGGTCATCTCCACAGCATGTTTCATCTGCGGTAGCTTTTCCCAGACTATCAGGAGGGAGGATGAGACCGAGCTATATTTTTATTGTTGGGGATTTGTATCCCGAAGGATGGTTTTAGGGGAGGAAAATGCCCCAGATATGTTTCAGGCTGAGAATACCTGTATGTTTGTCCAGGTGTGTTGGGATTTGTGTTTTATGAGACTATCGCAGACTTTAGAAAGCTCTCTTGTGCAACAGGCAAGCAGGGGCAGAAAAGATCCTTTATATGAAGACGTCTCGCAAATCATGAAAGCAGGCATTTCTTTAATGTTTTTGGCTCAGTCACTGCATAAAATGTTTTTAACTAACTTTTCAGATGGCTGAGCTATTTAAGACTCAGAATGGACCCTTTGTGTTTCCTGCCCCAATTAGGAAATAGTTTTTAATTATATCAGCTGAAAATATTTTATTATGAGCACTTGTGTCAGGCTGAGGTCCCTGAATATTTCTTTGGCAATGAGTGGCATTAGTTTATGCAATATTTTCTATTCTGTGAAATTGAGAACTGATTCTGTCTTCATTATCTGAATATATTAAATAAGTGTTTGTGGAAAACCTGGTGAAGTGTTGATTAAAACGTGATATGAGTCTACTTTTCTCAGTCATTTAGATGTGTTTCAGGAGTACTAAAACAACACTTTTGGAATAGTTTTTTACTCGGTACTTTGGTGTGCTTTTAAGAGTTTTCCCTCACATTAAGAACATCTTGCAGCCCTGGGAAGAGGGCCCTCAGTTTGAAAGATAGCTCTGATAAACTAAGAATGTCATTCCCAACACTGCAAAATGATGCGTATTGCCTTTGAAGTAGTCTTTTTGACATGGAAATGTGTACAGTTCACTTTTCTTTAAAATCAGACAAATAGTTAAGCAAAGCCAAATCTGCATACAGTCCTGTGTGCTTGGTACAAAAAGAACTCCTATTGATTTCACTGAGATTTTATCTGGCAGAGTCCGGCCCTGAACATTTTTTTTGTCTTTGGTCCAACCAAGTAGAAGTCGCAGAGCTGCTGACAATAGGAAGTGTTTTTGGTGTGTAATACATGAAAATGTACTGTGGCTCAGTTAAAACAAACAGCAAGGTTTTTATCTGGGTTCCTCTTGCCAAAGTAGCATTTGCTCTACGTGTAGCTGGAAATTGCAAGGTATGTTTTGAAACAGCGTTTATTAAAACTGCTTCCTCTGTACGTCTCCTGCGAGGTCTGAGCTCGGGACTTGGGGCTTTACGGTGGCGGCCGATGGCATCGGCAATGCATAAAGCAGAGCGGGGGGTTCTGCCTGCTGGGGCGCTCCGTGATGCCCCCGCGCCGCCTGCCGCCTCCCAGGGCAGCCGCAGAGAGGCCAGCTTCCAGCGGGACGCTGTGCCTCCGGGCTGGATTTCGGGTGGCAGAATGGAGCCTTCTTGGATCAGGACGCCTGGAAACCAAATGCCATCGCTACCCTGAGCAGCTGTGATGCAGGAGCCGGTTCGGGGGCCTCGTCCGCCGGCCCTGCCATGAGTGTTGCCCGTATGTAAACTGCACGGGTTGGACAAGTTTTGTAGGGCACCAAAATCTGGGAGGTTGGAATGATATATTCTTTAGAGTGATTATATTTTTGTCTGCTCTGCAGAATGCAAACTACTATAAATTGACCCAGATAACTTCTGTTACGTGTAGTATCAAATCAAATTAATTCCAGTGGCTTTGCAGGGCAAGTTTTAACTTGCCATCAATTTAGACTCAGTCATTTTCAGAGAACTGTCAAAAGTATTATATTACCATTTTGTAGTACTATCCATTCATATTTCCCACCAAAGGTCGTGAAGAAAGCAGACGCGTCTGTGTGTTGCAGCCGGAGTGCCGGGCACGGCACGGCGGGGTGGTGTGGTTTGCCCCACGCAGCCGCGGCGCAGCAGCCGGACGAGCACTCCTTGCTCATGCTCTGCTCTTCCTTCGGGCCGTGTTCCCTCGCCATCCCCAGCCCCGAGATGATGAATTTCAAGTAGTTTGTTTGAAAATGCAGTAGACACATGGACTTTTAAAAATAACTGTTTGGATGTGAACAGATTGTTTTTTAGATGACTTTTAAAGACTTTCCAGCTCTTTTAATGTGGGATTTATATTTGAGCAACAGCATCATTTGTTTGTATTTCTTTCTTCCAAATTCTGGTATTTTTTTTGCTATGAAAACCTCTGTTATAATCAACAGAACTAAAAGTAACCCGTTGCATTTGAAAAACTGGCAACAAGTGATACTTTTTTGCCATATTATCAAATAGTCAGTTTTCAAAGTAGCTTTCAACAGAATTTTTCACGGGAAACACCAATGTAAAGCCCAGCTAGGGGGATTGTTATCCTTAAATACCTCACATACAGAGAGAAGTTAGTCATAGAGGTATTTACTGTATGTTACATGGGAAATGGCCAAACCTATGCTGACCAAAATGCTGGACATAGCCAACATATATATATACATGTACAAGCAAATATATATGCAAACACATTTTTAAAAACATATAGCAAGGTAATTACCAAAGCTGAACTTTGGGGTAGTTCAGACATTATTTTACTGTACACACAATGCATGTAAGAACTCAGTAAGGGTGTAGATTTGAGCTCTTGGGAATTAGGATCGCTAATTACAGCCCTTATCATAGTACTTCCCCTTTAGTCTAATCTGTTTTCCAAACTTTGTGCCTTGCCTGTGAGTCTGCTTTTTATCCTGTCCTGGTAAAGTGATTAAATGAAGCCAGGCATTTCCCGTGGCTCGTGGTGCCGTCGGGCAGCACCAGGAGCTGCGAGGGCTCTGGGGCACAGGCCGCGATGAGGTGTTCAGCCCTTCTAGTGCCTCCCATCAAAGGACACAGATGAAACCACGGTTTCCAGAAGTTTATAAACTAGCCAGCTGTGGGCAGCTGTTCCCAGTGCAGAAAAGTGCATCCCTGATACACAGGCCAAATTTGGGCCGTGCTGCAGAGCATGTGTATCTGGAAAACTTAAAATATAAAGACTGCAAGTTTTGTACTATGTATAGTCCAATGTGTGTTCTCCTAAGCTTGTTCTTAGAAATGATTTGAGCAATTTTTGGCTAAATTCTATTTTTAAAACATTTTTAAAGGGAGACAGACTTTTTCTTACGGACATCCCAGGGGTCCCCCTCAGTAAAAGTTTGGCCAAGTTACAGTCGGCAGAGCGTATGGCCGATGACGGTAGCACCGAGCCATTTCCATGCTGGGCTGTGCCTACCAGCCCTACCTGCCCAGCTAGAAGAGGTTATGGCCCCAAGCCCTTGAGCTCTGCATAGGCCAGTGACTTTGCCTAAATCAAGTATTTAAGAATACCTCGCCATGAACTTAATTGCAGAGCTCCCTTATGCTTGCATATTTAGCTATCTCCATGTGTCATTCCCAGTCAGGCAAAGTGAAGTGTAAATTTCTGCTTTCCAGAGCAGCCCCTGGCCCGATGTCGAAATGTGCTTTAGCTTAACGTTGGCTCCTGGCCCGGGGCAGCCGGTGCGGTACCCCCTGAAAAGCAGCACTGAAATACTTAGACAGAGCAAGAAACGTTTGCAGCCAGCTGCAGAGCGCGGCAGTGGTTGGGCTGCAGCGCCCTGCCCTGCGCGAAGCGACGGCCGCGGGGGCACGGGTGGCGCGCGGGGTCCCTGCTGCTGCGCCCGCCGGCCGGCCCAGCTCCTTGTGCCCGGAACTGCGGCGGCCGCTGTGTAACTGTGTGCCGCGCTCTGCTCCTTTAATGAAGATGAATATGCTATAAATCATGTATGGGAACTAGCCCAGAGACCTAGTTGTGGCAGTATTCCCAAAAGGCATTTCATAATTTATCCTAACGCATGCAACATGTTTGAAACAGCAAGGGCAGCGGGTTTTGCCTAGCCCAGCACTTTCTCCTTTCTCAGATCTCTGATTGGGAAGACGGAGTGGTCCCTGAGCTAGTTTCTCGTGGGGACATCCCGGCAGGGACCAGCTCCACTGTGCCGGCTCGCCTCCGGAGCTCCCTCGCCGGGGGCGGCTCTGTGGCACCCACGCTTGGCTTCGGCAGCCCCAGGAGGGGCCGGCGCAGTGATGGGGAGTGCAGTCAAATCCCAGCGGGATAGGGATTTGCACACCTTCTGGTCCACTAAAGACAAGAAGAAATCCCACCAACCTCTTATGTTTCCAGGTTGTAGGATTCACCGTTTCTGCAAGCTGGTCTTCCTCCTGCTGCTCTGCTCCCTGTGCCTTCTCTCTGGCGTGCTATATATCCCCGTGCTACAGCAGTAGATCGTGGGCATTAGCTGCCCGTGCAGCACGTGGCCTGGGGGCTGGGGATGTCACCCCAAAACGCGTAATGTGTGGCAGCGATTGCTTCACTGCATGGGAGCGTGGTGGAGTAACTGCTACTGGAAGATACGAGAGCAGCGGGCTTGCCTGCTGGGGAGCACCGCCTGCCGCTCGGCACACGCAGCCCTTGCGGATCCCGTCTGCTCCGTGCAGCACGAAACCTGTCAGAGCCACCGCCTCGGTGGCGTGCGATGGGCTGGCTTGCGGCCCCCCGAAGCACTGGGACGCCTCTTCGGGCTTTGCTCAGCAGGATGCGGTAGCTGGGGCCCGGCCCGGCGGGGCCCCGCGAGCATCGCTGAGAGTCTCCAGCGTTCGGGACTGGCAGTGTTCGGGGCGGTCGGTCCCCTGCGGGAGGGCTGGTCCCTGGGAGGGTGTCCTGATGCTGGTAGGTGCTGGGTGAGGAGCATGTGCTGGGGACCACCTGCAAAGAGTTTGGTGAAGGCAGGGCTGTCCACTTACAGCTTTGCGTTTCTCTCAGGTGGCTATTTTGGTCTGAATGCCTATGGAAACTGCGCCTTGGGAGCGGGGATGGGTCAGGCTGGCATGCAGGGGGGTTTTGCGTGGCACCCTGGTACCCTCCCGTAGTGCGCCCGCGCACCCGCCTGAAGGCTGGTGCGAATTCATTCACAGCTATGCTGCACCAAGTGAATTAAGTTACTCTGAAAGAATCTGCTTAAAAATAGCAGCAGTTACCTAGCAATAGCCAGAGCGTAGGACACCAAAAGCGCTCTTATTCAGGGCTGTATTGGAGCTGCACGCCTGTGAATATTAATGTGTTATTTCTTTTTAACTGTAAAGCATCTTTCAAGGTGCTAGGCAAAGGCAGTGGGAAGATGGGATGTATCGCACAGATTTCAGACAAGCTGAGTGCATGCACTGTAATGTCCCCCAAAGTTTGCACATCTGGCGCAGTGGGGCCCTGTTTCGACCATGGTGCTCCACATGCTGCTGCAGCACGGGTCACAGAAATTCACACCCCGAAGCCCCAGCGCGAAGCCCCCAGAGCAAGTCACAGAGCCGGTCTGTGAAGCATTAAGCCAAGGCCGGGGTGGTCCTCGGAGGCTTTTTCGGCCTTGCCGTGCCAGCTCGCGGTGCAGACCCCCCCTAGCCATGAGCAATGCCCTGTTGTGGTGGCGGGGGGGTTGGTCCACTTGCTTTATGTCGCTTGTGGAGGTAGGGTGGCTGCGGAGCTGAAAACCATACTTGTCAGCGGTTT
This sequence comes from Dromaius novaehollandiae, assembly GCF_036370855.1. Lineage (NCBI taxonomy): Eukaryota > Metazoa > Chordata > Aves > Casuariiformes > Dromaiidae > Dromaius > Dromaius novaehollandiae. The sequence goes on along the minus strand of NC_088105.1, from coordinate 24,154,516 downwards.
TCTGCCCGCTGACAAAGCGACTTTGCTGACCCAGCGCTGATGCCGGAGGTCCTGGAGCACGGGGGAGCCCGGCAGGAGCGGAGGCGCTGCGAGACGGCTGACGCCCGGCCCGCCGAGGAGCCGCCAGCCCTCAGGAAGCTCATGTCCTTTATGTTCTGCACCGCTCGCCATGTGCATTGCCTGATCTACAAAATGTATGTTTTTCCCTTTAGCGGCACTGTCGAGAGGCTTCACGGCTTCCTAGCTGCGTGCCCCGCTCTCCTCGTCCCTTCTGGTGGGGGCCAGCTGCAGAGGAGCTGGTGTGCACCGTGGTGCGGCCATTTCGGAGTCATCCTTGGATTTAATCGCTCTCATTTATTAATGAGTCGAATTCGTTCCCAGGACTTTTCTTTCTCCCTCAGATCTATTTATTCCCCTTAGCTCTTTCAGGTCATGCTAAGTCGTTGTGCCTTGCTCCTCATTGCCTATGCATTAGCTGATTTCTGTGGTCAGTATTTCTGCTGGAGTAAAATCTGAAATTTAGCTGGACACTGTGCCTGTTTACATCAGCAAAGAGTTTGGACCTGAATGTTTTGTTTGGTTCTTTTCCACATCTCTATTTCCAGCAGAAGCCATATCTGTTTGTTTATTATCTTCAAGTCTTTGCATGTTCCTTCAGGATGCTATATTCGACTCTCCTTTTCCTTTGCGGGGGGAGCTGGGTACTCTGCACATCCTCTTTGTTCCTGGATCCCAGCATTCCCCCTTGTTGCTGCATACTGATCTTTACTCATCAACTCTTCTTTATTCCCTAGAAACTTTAAAATAATAATAAAAGATTTCTGCTAATTTCTCTCCTCTCAGTTTTTTTTAGCAAACCCTCAGCTGTCTTCTGCAGCATGGTTTAACGAGCTGGTACAACTTTTCTTAACCTGAGCTGCTTTCGGGATTCCTTCTGGTAGCAGAGAACCAGATGATTTATCTCACGTCCAATTTTCTTTTCTCTAGAGATTATTAGAAATGCAAGGGAGAAAAAAATGAAAGTGTCCTGATTTTAATTGAATAAATTAGTTCAATAGTTAGAAGTCAAGAATTCCTTGAAGTGGGTTAGAATAATATTTAGCATCAGTTAGATTCCACATCTCAGCGACCATATCTTGTGCCATTAAACAGCATTGTGAGTGCAGGTGAACTGCAGTTAGTAACGCTGTCCAGCCGAAATTCCAAACTGCTTTTTTCCCTCTTTAATACCGCCTTGTTATGAGAACAGGAAGCTACAGCAGGCGGTGAGCTGTCCCAAAGATTGCTCTTTGGGCTGCAATGTGACTTTTTAGCATCTCTGTTTTGATCTGTTTAAATGAATGAACGGATTACAGATTGTCTGAATCACTTTATTTTGCACAGACCTGGTTTGCGTGTGATGATCAGTGCCGCTATCGGTAGCACGGTTCAGGGCGTAGCCGTTCGGGAGAGCTGGGCTCCTGCCACGGCCCAGAGGGATTTTTCGGGCATGCTTTTAGCCGTGTGAACCTGCTGTGCCTTCCCTGAGGCCTCGGAAGCTGCTGCTGATAATGTCGTTTTGGTCACTGCACAAGCAACAACGTGAAATAAGTTACAGGGAAGAGGGAGATGGATACGATACAGTTGTGTATGATTCTGCTTCTCGTGCAATCAGTTGCCAGCAGCACGCTAAGGCCGGGCTTCCCGGCTCTTTACTTCTCTTTCCTGCTAGTGCAACAAGGGAGGAGCAATATGTTTTCTCCAGAGAATGTTAGGAAACAGTTGTCCCATCTCTTCATGTCCAGCCTCCATTTAAAGCTTGTTGCAAATGTCTTTTTTTCTTAAGGCCTTCTTTTACAATTTACTTTTTAACTTAAGATGGACATTTCCCATTCTGAGCAAAAGACGGTTCATGCTTCTTGAACTCCCTGTATGATGGTCTGTCGTTGGACAGGCATCACTGCTTTATTTGCCATTACGATATGCAAGAATGTTGCCATCATTCAGTGACATTATATTTTAACAATAAAAAACTGCATAACTGGCAAACATCTGATGGCGGAGCGCAAACCCTCCGTGCCCACCGCTGGGCTTTGGCGCGGGGCTCGGAGAGGCAGTCCGTGCGCCGGTCTCGCCCTGCTCGGACCGCAGCCAGGTGACAGCACGTGCAGCCTGCGGGAGCCGCGCGGGGCAGACCGCAGCCGCTGCCGGGGGGTCGAGGGGTCGGGGCAGCGGGTGTTTGCGGTGCCAGAAACTTTCTGCCTTCCTCTAAATTCCCCACATATCACTGACAAGAAACCAAGCAAACCTATGATACACGAAGGCCCCTGAAGAGCAGACTGGAGCCTGTCGGCTGCAGCAGGCGGGTTACTTTGGGGCGGTGGGAGCGGTCCCTGCTCGGCTGTGCGCGGGATAGCTGCGGTCCTGGCTGCCGTCCTGCCGCCCTTCACAGCGCCCGGGCTTGGGTCCGCCACGCTGCTGAGGCGCCTACCCGGGGGCAGCTGGGTGTCCACACGCTCGCTGTGCACGTGGGCGCGGGTGCTTTCTCCTAAGTCTCCGCTGTAGGAGGCACGACTGTGGCTAATCGCACGTTCAGATTGGCTATGCTTCCTGAAAAAAGCTGGAAAACGGGACCCAGAGAGGCCTTGACATCAGAAGATGAAAAAGAACCCAAGAGCCGTTCTTAAGGAGAGAGGGGGGAAAAAATCACGATTTTTAAAGCAATCAGCTGTTGTGTGTTCATTCCTGTGCCGACAGTATTGCAGGCAGCTGACTGGCCTCAAAGCCCCAGCCGCGGCTGTGTGTATGTCGCAAAGTTCTGAACAGGACCATTCATGGCAACTGAGAAGTTAATGTTTTTATTAGTATATCTTTTAAGAGTTTCCTATGTTTTTGAATGTTTGGTAGAAAAATGATTTTTTTAAAGCTTGCCGGCAGCTACTGCCAACCACCTAGATTTTGTCTGGGAATAAAGAAGAGGCGGGTAATTCCCTACCAGCGGCCGTGAGGCGCTTGGGGGGATTGGAGAGCGCTGGGTCCCCCCGCTGCGGCACGGCGTTGTTTCCCCGGGAGGGAGCCGCGGGAGCTGGCGGCCCGCCAGCCCGGCAGCGCCTCTCCCAGCGCTCTGCTGAGCCGGGGCCGGGGCGGGGGTAAAGCTGCGTGGGGCGCCTCAAATTTCCGAGACCCAATTTTTTCTGCTGGTGTTTCAAAGAGAAAAAGTGAGGCGAGAAGGACTTGTCGCAGCAGCTACCGGAGCTGTTCCTCTGCCGTAGCGGCGTATCTCCCTGATGTGTCTGCTGAGCATGTGGAAGATAAGCACGCAAAAATCAGAAGAGCGGCTCCTGACCGGCTGCAATTCGATAAAGAGTGCTGCATACCATCACCCCTGCTGCAACAGCTTAGGCCTGTCGGCATGGACACGGCGTGGCAATCGGCTGATTTTTAACCTGGCTGGGTGAAGCCGGGCTTGCAGGCTCTCTGATTAATTTGCGTGGGCTGAAGAAGACGGCTCACCTTCCTCCTGGAGATCTCCAGCCACGTCAGAGATGGGCATGATTACACCTCGCGTGCAGCGTGCGTCCTGGGGAACACCGTCAGAGAGACAAGAGCCTGAGAGAGTCTCCCTGGCCTGGCCGAGCAGCCCTCAGCAACACAGGAGGACTGGCAGGGGTGAGGGGAGCAGGAGCAAGAGCTAAGGTGCTTTCATGCTGCCCACCAGCAAGCTGCCGGACCGGTCCCGCTACGGGCCCTTTGCAGATCCCCCCCCACACCCGCGGCTGCCTTGGGGGCTGTGGTGGCTCCCGCGGGGCATGCCTGCAGCGACGGCCGTCCTCCCCGGCCCGCATCCCCGCTCCAAATGGTTCCGCAGCGTATCCGCAAGCGTGCGCTCGGCCCCAACCTGCACACAGCTGCGCGGCACCAAGCCCACGCTAACGCATTGCCGTGCTCGGCTGGATCAGGCTTACAAACTCTTTAAACATTACCGTGATGCGTTTACGATATTAGTCAAAGGACGGTTTTTGTAAACTGCCTTTGGGACTGTTTTTGTTACATTCCCACGTGAGTTTATCTTTCCGTCGTAACCTACTGGGGAGTTTCTCTGCTGTTTTGATCTTGGGATTGAGTTACGCAATATGCTGTAGGCTTTGAGATTGCTCTCTGTGCCCGAACACGCTCGTGCGCTAGCTGATTTTTCAGAGGAAGCAATGCTGTAAGCCTAGACAGTGAGGTGAGGTAAAGCCCTCGCTCTGCCTGTACTGCCTGTAGTTTGGGTTAGCTAAGGCGCTTCAGCAGCAATTGATTTAAAGCTGCGGTGAGTATGCACAGAAATACTGCAAAGCATCCCCCAAACCCCTGTGAATAAAATGTGAATGAATGGAGCACGGCAGCTAGAAGGGACTGGGAGAGCTGAGCCCGGGGACGCGCGCTGTGTTCCCTGGCGGGCGTGCGGGACAGGACGGGACGGAACGGGACAGGACGGGAGGGAGCGGTCCGCTGGTGGTTCAGCGCTCCGGTGCCTCTCTTGCAGGAAGATGATTCCCGTGACCGAGTTTCGGCAGTTCTCAGAGCAGCAGCCGGCCTTCAGGGTGCTGAAGCCCTGGTGGGACGTGTTCACCGACTACCTCTCCGTCGCCATGCTGATGATCGGCGTGTTCGGGTGCACCTTACAGGTAGGTTAAACGAGGCCGGGACTCAGCGGGTGCCGTCGGGGACACGGGAAGAGCAACACAGGCGAGAAAGGTCCACGCGTCGCGGTTCCCTTGTGTTCGCTGTGAGCAAAGCGAAAATTGGCCCGTCCCAGAATTACAAGTGTTTTAGGCAGAAACATAAAATAACACAGGCCAGACTTTTAGTGGCTGTAAATCCACTGATTTACACTGTATCTACACTGGCGTCAAGGGAGTGGTGCCAGAGCTGTTGGTTTGGCAATTGCCTTTGGTTATCATGACAAAAGCTTGTGTCTGGATGCCTGTTTTCACCACAACCTGATGATCGACTGAAATTCCTATTTCTTACCATTTTCTTTTGTTTAGGAGCTTGAAAACATATTTTTGTAATTTCTATTTTTCCTTTTTTGTTTGGCTTTTTTATTTAATAGTCTTTTTTTCTTTTTGCTTCAAATAGACTTGAAATGAATATGCTGATTTTATTAACACTACCCACAACCAATGCTATGCCTCCTCTATTCCAAAGCATCTCTGAGAATGCTTACACATAAACAATTGATGTTATTGTCACTCCCTGTTAGTTAAATTATGCTAAAGAGCCAAAACCCAGAAAGAAATGGAAATTGCTGTTTGGAATGAACTCTACAAAAATAGGAAGTTATAGTACTAGTTCAATCATGGATGTCCATTTTTGGGCAGGATTCAGAAGTGGAGCAAAAGGGACACAATGACAGAACTCTGATTTCAGCAGAATTTGCTCCATTACATGACCCAAGGTTTTCACATACCATGTCCCAAATTTTTTGTGAAATCAACTGTAGTTTTGCCTGTATTGTCTTTTCAAATATCTTTTGGAAAGTGTGATGTCTGTGTTTAAAAATCTCTCTATACAAGGATTTGTTCTGCATTAGTAGCCAAGTGTTTGCTTAAGCACATAAAGTCACTTTTAAATTTATCTGCTTGATTGGATGAAGCACACTTGAAAATAATGTTTGGAAACACTGCAAATAACAGGGATTTTTTTTATTCCAATTTACTACCAAAGGCATGATCTAGTGTAGAAATAATGGTGTATAACAGAATAGCTCTGTTACAACAACAGTATTTACAGACAAGAAGTTTTTGAAGTGGCAACAGTTGTGACACTGATGCTGTTAAAAACAGATGCGGTCTCAGCTCAGCATCTGCCTGCACCAGGGTGGATTATCAGGGGAAAATCTGTGTTTAGTAGCTCTTGTTGCCTACCTATAGTGCTTTCAGCAACCATGATGCCAAAGGATACATCCATGCTGCAATAAAAGGCACATTCTTAGTTTGGGCTAATCCCAGTTAGTCATTCAGGGCGAATAACAGAGCTCCTTGGTTTATCACATGGATTAGCTTTTTTAATTTTAAATTCCATCCTACAGGGAGCCTGGCACTGAGCTCAAACTGTTACCCCGAGTTAAGCCGAAGATGATTGGCGCCCAAAGGCGTTCTGACCCGAGTTTGCCAACATGGGAGGCCAGCCCAAATTAAGAACGTTGCTCTGTTTTGCATTGTAGGTGGACTGAGGACAGAGCTACGTTATTTCACAGGTGTATGGAATGAGGACTGTCTATTCCTATTTTATGTATATGAGAAACTGAATAAAAATTAAGTCTGTGTACACACACAAGTAAACATCTTCAACTCTCCATTATCCCTGTCTATCCTTATTAAGGCCAAAGATTAACAATGGCACAGGCACCAATCCTGGCTCTTTGTCAACTGTTTTTGGTCTGCCAGACCTCAGAGTTTGGGCGCAAAGCCACATGAATGCAGCGAAGCTGCTTTCAAGCCTAAGCTGTCTCTGAACACGGGGTAGCGCTTTGTCGGGGTGAATACGCCCAGCCAGAACAAACTGTCCCTGGGGAGAGCAATGCGGAAGCTTCTCCCTTGTCCTTTCTGGTTGTATTACCCATACTTTTCCTTTTTCTGGATTATTTCAGTGCCTTCTTATTCAAATTATGGAAAGCTAATCGTAGATGAAAGGGGGTGACCTAGTTCTTGGCATATAGAACAAGTGTCTCTTTGGGACTAATAACAATAATAATAGCACAAAGCGGGGGCCAGGCGCTGAGCTATGAGGAGGAATGCCTGACAGCGGGAGGAGCTCCAAGGACAGCCGCTTACTGGCACTGCCACCTTTGTTTGTACATCATTTGACAAGATATCTTTTTGTGTGTTTCAGGTCATGCAAGACAAGATAATATGTCTTCCAAAGCGAATACAGCCTTGCCAGAACCAATCTAATAGTTCAAATGTGTTTCACACAATCCCAGATACAACCCCTCTCCCTTCCCCCAAGCCATCCACTGCTCCAGCTACTGTTGAAATGAAAGGACTGAAAACTGATTTGGACCTTCAGCAGTACAGCTTTATAAATCAGGTGTGCTATGAACGTGCCCTGCACTGGTATGCCAAGTACTTCCCTTACCTTGTCCTTATACACACACTGGTCTTCATGCTGTGTAGTAACTTCTGGTTCAAGTTCCCTGGATCGAGCTCCAAAATTGAGCACTTCATTTCAATACTCGGGAAATGTTTTGACTCTCCCTGGACAACAAGAGCCTTATCAGAAGTGTCAGGGGAGGACTCTGAAGAGAAAGATAACAGGAAGAACAATGTGAGCAAGTCTAACACTATCCAGGCAAGTGCTGAAGGCACTTTGGTCAAGACCCAGTCTTTAAAATCGATCCCTGAGAAGTTGGTTGTGGATAAGGGAACACCTGGGGCGCTAGATAAGAAAGAAGGTGAACAGGCCAAAGCACTGTTTGAAAAGGTGAAGAAATTCAGACTGCATGTCGAGGAAGGTGATATACTCTATGTCATGTATGTTCGCCAGACTGTACTTAAGGTAATTAAATTCCTTATCATTATTGCTTACAACACAGCACTTGTATCGGAAGTTAATTTTACAGTAGTCTGTAATGTTGATATTGAAGACATGACAGGATATAAGAATTTTTGCTGTAATCACACAATGGCACATCTGTTCTCTAAACTTTCCTACTGCTACCTGTGCTTTGTAAGCATCTATGGCCTCACATGCCTTTATACTTTATACTGGTTGTTCTATCGCTCACTAAAAGAATATTCTTTTGAATATGTTCGGCAAGAGACAGGAATTGATGATATCCCAGATGTCAAGAATGACTTTGCTTTTATGCTTCATATGATAGATCAGTATGATCCTCTCTATTCCAAGAGATTTGCCGTCTTCCTGTCTGA